>NC_055959.1:15030985-15033485 GCF_018492685.1 Alosa sapidissima | reverse complement strand
GTGATAGATTACTGGCCTGTCAGTTTTAATATAATAGGCTATTGCTTGTTGAGGAACATAGCTAAAGTTATCTAACCAATTTAGTAACATCAGTTGCTTGATTATGGTTAAGAAAATTTTAAACCCTTTTCCCGTTTGCTGGAGGGAGTGGCACACAACATTTTCAGAAAGTTGGTCTACAATACTGTGAGACAAGTTCCTGAAGACAATGACTATAGAGAAAAGCCATATTTGCCAATGCTTTACAGTAATGTAAACAGGAAGTTGATATGCCAGTACAAACAAATCCAAAATGGAGTCGTGCAATGGAATCTATTTTTCGAACAGAATTTCAACAGAAATTAACTTTGTGCTGTCAAAGCATTTGTAATTGTACAAGTGGTTATCTTTCTCTCTCCTGTCATGTTGTTTAGAGAGGCCTCCACTCTTGAAGACCACGAGTTGGGGTGATCTCCCCTCAGATATCTCGGAAACATTTACTCTGACGAGGTGGCTAGTGGCAGGGTCAGCACTGGAGGGACTGACACACACAAACACACAGACACACACACACACACACACAAACATTCAAAGAGGCAGCTAGTGGGAGGACTGGTGCTGCTGCTGCCGCTGTTGCTCTGAGCCGCACGATATTTTTGGAGTCGAGTAAACATTCCTGTCAGCCAAGAAAAGCCCGCTGATGTGCAATGGTGTCAAGTTAATTGGACAGGAGACAGTGGGGCCGCTCTCTTCCACACTCAGACGGTGGTCAGTTAGCGCACGAGCAACCCCGCCGCCCGCCATCGCCGACGCCAATGCGGCACCCCCTGAGGACACTGCTCTGACACAGACCTGCCGGACGGAGACGGAGACGCTGAGCTGGACTTGACATGCTGCTGATGGAGGTCCATCACCAAGGGCAACGGGGACATGAGAGAAGGGACTGTCTGATGATGTTCCACATGCCGTTTGGTGTTTGCCTGTCACCTGGTAACCAAATGTGCCGCTCCATCCTCCCTCCCACTTATTCACACACACACATACACACACTCGCTCACACACTTTCTCACACACGTGCAAGTCATCATCTTATAAATGAAAAAGAAAAACAGGAAACTAAAGAGGACAGGACAACCCGTCTCTCTCTCTCTCTCTCTCTCTCTCTCTCTCTCTCTCTTTCTCTTGCTCTGTGTCAATCCCAAACCTTAAAAGGCTAACTTGTGTGGAGGTGAATGAAAAGGAGAGAGAGAGAGAGAGAGAGAGAGAGAGAGAGAGAGTCTGAAGCATGGCAGACACAGAGAAGACAAGTGGAGCCACTCTCCAGATTCATCCTCTCTCCCCATTCACAGGATCTCCCCCGACCAAAAACTCCTCATTATTTACCACCAGACGCCTCTCTCCTCTTCTCCCGTCTCCTCCTCCTCTCTCCTGTCTTTCCCTCTCCTCTCCGCTCCTCTCTTCCGTGTCCAGTGACACTCTCCTGTCCGCCGAGTTGTTTTCATTACAACAGAAACAGGCGCCCTCTTGGCAACTGTCGCCAGGCACGACCAGGCACCCCCTGATCACTGCCACCACCTCTCTCGTCCATCAGAGCCGGGCACAGGCATACACACACATGCACGCACACGTACACAGGCATACCCACAGACACACACACCTCTCTAAATATTTATACGTTTGCCGAGACGTACAGCACCTCTGGGAAGACTCAGGGGTGGGGGGTGGGGGGCACGGTGCTCACAACAGGTCCTGTTCCAGACACAATGCGCACCTCAGCCGTTAGACATCCTGCACCCACACATGCAGACAGTCAGGGGAGAGAGGGAGGAAGAAAGAGAGAAAGAGAGGGAGAGAGAGAAGGAGAGAGAGAAAGAGCGGGAAGAGGGAGAACTTAGCTGGAATGGCCAGCAGAACTATCAGTGTAAACAAGAGGGCTTTGAGCAGGATGTAAGGTGTGTGTGTGTGTGCGTGTCTGTGTGTGTGTGTGTCTGTGTGTGTGTGTGTGTGTGTGTGTGTTCAGCTTTATGATTTGAACAGCATGCTTAATGTTTTGGTCAAGGTGCAGGCCTGACAGCTAAATTGTATACAAGTCCAGGTTAAAGCAGAGACTGCCTGACGAAGTCACCCAGACAGGGAGCTATACAGTAGCTAGTGATCCTGGCTGGATGTGAGGACCAGGACCTGCTCATTGTCACATTTGTTTTGTCTGACAGCAGTACTAACAAGTGGATCTCTCCCTCCCTCCTTTTACTGTCAATAAAAGAGTGAGCAAACACACACCAAAGTCTTGATGAGGTGTTGCTACTTTAAAAAAGGACAAAATGGAAAATAGTAGCTTCATTCAAGTTCATTATGCAAACATGTGACATGTGCCTTGGAACAATTGCTCTAAAAACAGTGCAAATATTTATAAGCATGATCCTCTAAGGAAAACAACTTGTTAAAACATTGCTGGCTTAAAGAACTTTAATGGAGCTCCATTAAGTGTGCGATACTTTTTCCCATTCTCACCTTCTACTTC
>NC_055959.1:15016932-15019432 GCF_018492685.1 Alosa sapidissima | reverse complement strand
TTTGGACACGCTACTGTCACCCCCCTCCCTTCCTCTCCCTCCAGATGCCCCCTGCTGACCATCATACTACTGCCCCCCCCCCCCTCCGTCCTCTTCTGGGTCTCTATTGAGGACTCTGGCTCCTCTGCCAATCACCTAAAGCTGTCAACTCAGCACCCAGTCAGAGAGCAACAGCCCCAGGCCCTGCACCCCCCCCCCCCAGTCTCTCTTTCTGCTCTCCTATCCCCCATATCCTCTTCTCTCCCTTTTATCCTCTCCCTCTCCCTCTCCTTCTCCCTCTCCCTCTCTCTCCCTCCCCCTCTCCCTCTCCCTCTCTCTCCCTCCCCCCTCTCTCTCTCCCTCTCTCTCTCCCTTTCCCTTTCCCTCTCTCTCCCTCCCCCTCCTCTCTCTCCCCCTCTCATCCTGGGTGCCTGCATTAGGCCTCTGTTCATATATCCGTGTGTTGGCACGGTGCCTGAGTGACTTCCTCCATGAAACACATGTGCTGTTTTATGGTCTCCTCTTTGACTGGTCAGTTGTGTCCAGAGGATGTCATGAGAAGTGCACATCCACTCCGTATTACAATAATCGCACAGGCAGCACATTTCAGCCAGTTGCCAAAGAGGAATGATGTACAACCATAACCTCTTTTCTGAAGGTACTCAACAGATAGTTGAGTTTTGCATCGAAGCGAGTGATCTAGTGAGTGATCTGGCTGCTCTGAGCACACCGCGGTAAACGTGAACAGTGACGAGCAGGTGAGTGAGTCAGGGAAGCGGGCGGGTCGGGCTGGCGTGGCACCTGTGAGAGGGCCGTGTGGGGATGGTATTCCACGTATTTAGTGGATTAGTCACACACCTGACTTAAGTCTGAGTAATAGGTAAACCTCCTGAAACCATTGGACCATTAGGGCAGAGGAGTCTCACCTACTCTGAGGAAAATCCCCCTGAGGGGTTGTGGGTGGCGTGTTGTGGGGGCAGTGGTGTTACTGGTGCAGGGTGAGAGGGAACATGTAAGCGAGCACGTGGCGCCACGCCAGGGCCGGCCGCAGCTTATTTCAACAGGAGGCGAGTCGAATGTCAAACAGCCGTCCATTTCCTCTCCTCATCTGACCCAGTTATTAAAATGTCTCCGGACACTGTTACACCCAAATGTCACCACTTTCTCATCTCTATCTTCAACCACATATACACCTCTGCCTACCCCCCCATCTCTGTTTACTTCCTTCTGATATAACTATATTGGTGTTTTGATGTTGTGTAAATAAAACTATTATGTCAATAGTCTTTTTTTCCCTTCATTTTTTCTTTCTCTCCTTCTTTCTTTCTTTTTTCACTTTGTCAGGCATGCGCTGCATCACAGACTTTCACAGTCATGTGCATATTTTTACTCAATCTCTCCTTTTTTCCTTCTTTGAGTATCCACCTCCTTATTTCTAGTTACTCTTTTTCTTCTTCTTCGACAGAGGAGAGGAACTCGCCGCTAGCTGGGGTTGTGTTGAAACATGCCTGTTAGGAGGGGGGGGGGGGGGTGGGGGGGGGGGCAGAGGGGGGGGATCAAGAAGGGAAATCATGGGTAATAAATAGGACAGGCATCTGAATGGAAAAAAAACAAATTCCTTTATCCATGCACATATACAGCGAGTCGCCCGCCATCCATTGCTTGCTGCCTCAAAAGCTGAAATTGTTTTTACTGGTTATTTTCCCTCTAATCGCTGCATTACATAAACATTACACGGTCTTTTGTCACACGCACGCACACACACACACACACACACACATGATGGTTGCAGTCTGAATGGGGCGTTACTCTTTCTCTTGTCTTCTGTCTTTCACCCATTTTCTCCTTCCTCCCTCTAAAAGGGTTTATTGTCCTGAAGTCAATTGTGTTTTGATTTGCAGAGTAAAGGGGCTGTGTTTACATTTGTGTTGCATGTGTAAGCGTGGGTGCTGGATGTGTTTGAGGGGAAAATATCTTAAAATAACATGGTTTTAGGTGTAGACATCCTCCTCTGCAGTTTGAAGGTCACAAGATCACATCCTGCAGGTGTGTGTGTGTGTGTATGTGTGTGTGTGTGTGTGTGTGCCTGTGTGTGTCTGTGTCTCACATATGGTATGTTTTCTACAATAAAAACTATCCTTTACCCTGTGAAATACTGTATATAGGCGCACAGGCATGCTGTTTAGTGTGGGTATGAATGCACATGTTTGAGTTTGACAAACTAGCATCACTTTCTGAACTAGAATTCTCATAAGACGACGAAACTTTTAGTGTAAGCTTAACATTACACAATAGATATAATCTCTAGTCCTCCCTCTCCCCAAACACACACACACACACACACACACACACACACACACACACACACACACACACACACACACACAGGTATACACCAATACAAATATGCCATTACAGCTTGCCACCTTGATATGGCTGCTGGTGAATTCTCATTACACTTATGATATCTCATTAACACAACTCAACTGAAACACAACACAACTCAAACTTCAGCCAAAGG
>NC_055959.1:15006932-15011932 GCF_018492685.1 Alosa sapidissima | reverse complement strand
CCCCACACTCTTCTGTGGCACCGCAGAGCTGAGCTTGGCCCTCTCTGGTCACATAGAAACACATACATACACACACACACACACACACACACACACACACACACACAGAGGAGAGACAGAAAAACATACTGTAACAAAACTGCTAGTCATGCAGATCAGCAAAAGCATAGCAAATTACCTGTCATATGTCTGGGATGGTATGTATGTGTGTGTGTGTGTGTGTGTGTGCATGTGTTTGCGTGTGTGGTATCTGGTGGGAGCAGTCACCCCTTTGGGAATGTATATGACAGATGTGTGTGTGTGTGTGTGTGTGTGTGTGTGTGTGTGTGTGTGTGTGTGTTTGTCCTGTGAATGCACTGTGTGTTAACATGTACATGAGCCCACACACATTGCAGTGAACATGACAGACGGTTTCCCCGGGGCTTAGTTTCATGGTCTTTGCCCTTTCCTTCTCCTCCCCTCTCTCTCTCCCTCTCCCCTTCCTCTCTCTCCCTCTCTCTCTCCCTCTCCCCTTCCTCTCTCTCCCTCTCCCCTTCCTCTCTCTCCCTTTCTCTGTTTCACTCTGTGTCTGTAAACATGCCTGCTCAGAGGCAACACACACTCACACACAAGTGTAATGTATTCAGAAGGTTTTATAATGTCAACCTGATCAGCATTCAACTGTGTGGTTTTAAAGCAGGGGCTTTCGCCGAGCAACGGCTGGCATATTCCCTTACTTTCCAGAACAACTCTGCCCAGGACATGCACGCGCTGGAAGTAGGGGTGACAGGGGCCCACCCAGACGCGGGGTGTCGAGCACCTCCCGTGTTCCTCTTCCCAGGATCCCCGCGCCAACTCACAAATCCCTGTCTCCTGTTTTTCCTGCACTCCTGTTCCTCCTGCAGCCACCCCCTCACCTCCCCACCCCCATCCCCACCCGCCTGCCTGCCTACCCCGCAAACCCCCCCCCCCCCGTCCTCCCCCCTCCGCACTGACACCCAACACCTCCCTGCTGTTTCTCTTTGCCCAGCTCCTTTGCACTTCAAGAGATGCTAACATCCGGCTAGCGGCGCTCGGCCAGGTCACCCGAACCATGAGGCCATGATGGCTCAATATTAAGTTAGCATTTCAGCAGGAAGTGGGATACCTTTCAGGGTTACGTTTCAGATGTCAGGGGTATGAGGGTGGAACAACGTTGTTCTAACGTTGCGGTGGCGTTCGGAGGAAGGCATTTGGGATAGGGAGCCTCTGAGGTAGATGGGAGACTGACCCCACTCTTGTCCACCTGTAGTTAAAAGAAGTCCCAGTCTGAGGCTGGCCCCTGTCTCCCCTGCTATTCCTGTCCGGGGTTTTCACAGGACCCCGACGTCCGCCCCTGAATTTAGCTGCCCACAGGAATGCCTGACTCCAATCCTCCCTACTTGTTTCGCAAATAATAAATATTCATTAGTGGTTGCCTGCCTGGCCGATTCCTGGGATTCTTGGCCATTATTTGCTGGCGATTTGGAGGCATCTGCAAAGGGCTTCTATCGTGTTTGTGCCCAAAATAATCATGAGCTAATATTGACCCTTGCTAAAGCTGGGCTGCTGTGGACGAGGAGGTAGCCAAAGCCCCAAACCACAGCAAGAGCAGCACAGAGGACACAGCCAGCGCCTGGCAACCGCCGCCGGCGACAACGCTGAATCAAAGACAACACCACCCACCACCGTCCATCAATTGCTCTCTCTCTTTCTCTCTTTCTCTCTCTCTCTCTCTCTCTCCCATCTGCTGGCTCACTATTTACAGAAGATGGTCAGCACACAGCTGAAGTCCCCAGGACCACTGTTATCATTTCCTGCAAGTCAAGCCACCGGTCAAAACCGATCAGGACCACATCAGATATGGCTCTTTATGCATGTACACGTGTAGATAGATGGATAGATAGATAGATAGATAGATAGATAGATAGATACTTTATTGATCCCCAGGGGAAATTCAAGGTCTCAGCAGCATACAGACAACACATACACATTCTTTAACAGCAGAAAAAGTAATTAAAGTATATAATATAAAAACACAACTAAGCAATAAGGACAGTAGAAGATAAAGAATATACTAAATATACTAAAATACAAATTATACCAACTAACACTTAATCTAAATCAAGATTCTAAAAACAGTATCCACATAGTGGTGATTAATCAATCAGAGGCGCTTGCAATGACTGAGGCAGGGACTGAGTATATGAGTGTATGAGATGGGCAGAGAATTTGTGTGATTGTATGCACCTGTGTGTGTGTGTGTGTGTGTGTGTGTGTGTGTGTGTGTGTGTGTGTGTGTGTGTTTCTGCCAGAAAAATCAGCAGGGCGGTGTCACTGTCAGGATGGACTCAGAGACACCTTTTTATAGTGTGCAGTTTTGTTTACTCTCTCTCTCTCCCTCCCTCTATCTCTCCCTTCCTCTCTCTCTCTTTCTGTGCCGATGCAGCACTAGCTGTGCCTGGGCATTAGTCCCAGTGTTGAGGCATTGATGCAGGATGGCTGTGTGTGTCTGTGGCTGCTGCACTGTGGATACATTTACAGGGCTGGTTGCCATGCTGGCAGCCAGCAATGTAGCTGCTGAGCTGAGCGCTTAGGAAACACGCACACACACACACACACACACACACACACACACACACCCACACACACACACACACACACACACACACACATACACACACACACACACACACACACACAGACACATAGATAGACACACACACACACACACACACACACACACACACACACACACACACACACACACACACAGATAGACACACACAGTCATATGTAGACACAGGGCCATTTAAGAGGGCACTGCCCAGTGCTGTATTCTGATGCCAACTTGGCAGAGCCTGAAGGAGAGACTGATGAGAGAAGAACGGAGAGGAGAGGAGAGAAAAAAGAGAGAAAGAACAGAGGGGCACATCTTCAGCGTGTCCTCTGAAGAAGGGATGGTGAGTGTGTTAAAGGACAGTCAGTCAGATGGTGCACCTGTGTGTGTGTGTGTGTGTGTGTGTGTGTGTGTGTGTGTGCGTGTGTGTGAAAGAGAGAGAAAGACAGAAAGGAAAAAGCCCCAATTGTTCCCACACCCTCATTTAAACTCCTTGTCCTCACTCCTTTGTCTATCTTCCACTCTCATATAGACACACACACACACACACACACACACCTCACATCTCCGCTTACAGTCTTGTGCTTGTTTTGATATCTGTGTAGGAAGAGTGGTGTGTCTGTGTGTGTGTGTGTGAGAGTGTGTGTGAGTGTGAAGCCGCCTGTGTGTGGTACAAGGATGTACACAGACAGAGACCAACAGAGGCTCTTCATTCACTGACCGATCCTGGCATCAAAGCACCTGTGTGTCAACACCACCACCAGCACCACCCCCATACGGGTGCAGCAACCCTCCCCTGACAGGGCTGCTTTCTCTGGGACAGAGAGAGGCACGTGTGGGCCTGCTGGAGGTGCTCCGAGCTGGAGGAACAGGTGGCTGATGAATCCGTCCAACGCCAGCATCCAACTATCCGATCCATAAAAGCCAGACCTGCATAAAACAGACAACCCTCCCCCCCCCAACACACACACACACACACACACACACACACACACACACACACACACACACACACACACACACACACACACTCTGCAATGGCTCTCTCCTGTTTTTCTTTTCTTTTTTCTGTCTCCTCCTTTTCAGTCCTCTGCTGCTAATATTCTCTCTTTTTCTCCATCTGATCCAATCTCTCTGCTATCAGTTAGTCACATGCGCTTTATTACAGTGAGGGGGGGGAGGGGGGGGGGACAATAAATTAATCCAAAAATGTTTAAAGCACCCCATGCGCAAAATATCCTGGGATTCGGGGATTCGTCTGTGTGCTGGCACTGACTCCCACCTGCTCATGGGAAACATTCTGAGGGCTGATGGGGGGGGGGGGGGGGGGGGGGGTCGGCTGCAAAGCCACTTTCAACACACTGGATGCATTCCGATGCTGAACACTCTCAAATCTGCAGACAAGGCGGTGGAATTGAGCCAGTTGGGTCTTACAAGTTATGGGAGAAAATAAATGAATCTGAGAGGGAGAGAGAGAGAGAGAGAGAGAGGAGAGCAGGTGGTATGCACAGGCCTAAAGGAAGAGAGTAGAGGAGAAGAGAGGATGGAAGAGGAGAAGAGAAGAAGGGGAGAATGGAGAAGAGAGAAGAGGAGAGGAGAGAAGGGTAGAAGTGGAGAGGAGAGAGAAAATCAGAGGGGACACAAGAAAGGAGAGGGGAGAGAGGAGACAAAAGAGGAGAGAGAGAAGAGGGGAAGAGAAGAGGGGATAGGATAAGAGAGGAGAAGAGAAGAGGGTAGAGCAGAAGAAAGGAGGGGAGAAGAGGAGAAGAAAGGTGAGGAAAGGAGAGGAGAGGAGAGGAGGGGACTTGGACAGCTGGAGTGATGGATGAAGAGAGGTGAGTGATGCAGGAATAGTGAGCATGCACATTGCAGCTGGGCCCTCTTCACAAGACCCACCGCAAACTCACTCTCACACACACACACACACACACACACACACACACACACACACACACACACACACACACACACACACACACACACACACATACCCACACACATACACAGCTGGGTCCTCATCACAAGACCTACCACAAATACACAAATACACACACACACACACACACACACACGCAGGCACAAGCTAGCACGCACACACACTGCAGCTGGACCCTCTTCACAAGACCTGTCAATCACCCTCCCAGCACCTAAGCATCTGAGACAGAAAAGAGATAGAGAGGGAGCAGAGGGGGATGAGAGCGAGAAAGAGAGAGAGAGAGAGAGAGAGAGAGAGAGAGAGAGAGAGAGAGAAGAAGATGAAAATGAAGAGGGGGGGGGGAGTGAGGGATGTCCCGTGAAATCCTCTGTCTCGCTGACCTCAGTGTCTCCACTGACAGAAAGCCCTACCATCAGCTTAATGACCGCGAAGGACAGTGAGATCGCT
>NC_055959.1:14991932-14996932 GCF_018492685.1 Alosa sapidissima | reverse complement strand
ATGTGCAGAATGCAGTCTAGCATTCTTTCCTTGAAACATTTGAGGTCTTCCCTGAAAATGGTGTTGTCTTGATCACAACATATGTTACTCAAAACATGTGTATATTATTAATTGTGCCTTTCCAGATGTGTAAGCTGCCCATGCCATAGGCACTAATGCACCCCCATATATCATAGATGCACTATGCACTAATAACATGTCCATGGTTCCTCAAAAAGAATTTCGCATTTTGATTGGTCTAACCACAGGACAGTTTTCCTCTTTCCATCTTATCTACTGTATGCTCAGGCCTAGATGGAGACATCTCCAGCATACACTACAGCATTTCTGGATTGTGTAAGTATGTTATTTTCTTTGCATGGTAGAGTTTTCACCAGCATTTGTGGATGGAACATCTGTTGGAACTGTTGGAAGTTCTCCTGAGCCCATACAATGATTCTCTTCACATATATAGGTATGATGTTAATGCAGTGTCATCTGAGGCCCCAAAGATCACAAACATCCAGTATTGTTTATCAGGCCTGTTCTTTGTATACAAATAATTCTCTAGATTCCCTGAATATTTTAATGATATTGTTTAATATAGATGATGAAATCCCCAAATTCTTTGCAATTTCACAAAGTCTCACACGAAAACACCAGCTCTTATTTTTAAAGCCCAAAGCACAACAACGAGAAGAGGAAGAAGCTGTGAGTTCCCATGAGAGGCCCCCAGGCCTGATGTGTGTGTGTGTGTGTGTGGGGTGGGGGGGGGGGGGGGGTAGGTCAGTCAGGCTGGCAGGCGCTCAGACACTGGGAGACATAGCTGTCTGTTGACATGGCAAACTATCGGTTACAGTGTTAATTGAACACGTAATAGTTTGCGTGCAGTGGATGACTGAGGTCCAGCCGCATCTCTGGGGGGGTATTTTTGGGATCGATCCTAGGGGCCCACAGGGGGTGAGGGGGCAGGAACGAGGTGGGGACAGGGGCAGGGGGGGAGGGTAGTTTAGTTGGTGGTGGAATGAGGCTCTCAGGAGACTCTAGCAGCGGCTAGCGTGTGCCCACCTCAGGGTCCAGCCCCCTCAACACCTCCTCCTCCTCCTCCTCCTCCTCCTCCTCCTTCTCCATCCCCGTCCACTATGAGGGACAAAAATTAGAACTGGCAGCGAGTTAGAGGGCCTGGAGAGGAAGACATATATTTACATTAGATATATATACAGAAGGTACACACACACACACACACACACACACACACACACACACTCACACACACACACACACACACACACACACACACACATCACACATGCCTGTGAGTTGCACGCCTGTGAGTTGCACGCCAAGGGAGCTTAGATAGTGTGAAGTGAATAAGAAGGGAATAGATAGAGATACAGATGTGTGAGAGAGGGAGAGAGAGAGAGAGACATAGAGACAAAACGCATTCATTTTGTTTTTGTAAAGCATTAATTGAATTAAACACATATTGACATAGTGAAATCAATATTCAAATCTAATTGAGAGCGAGAGAGAGATACAGATGAAAAAGAGAGAAATAGAGAGAGAGAGGGAGAGAAAGAGAGAGAGAGAGAGAGAGATACAGACTAGGGGATATGTGTTGGCTCTGGGGGGATATTTCAGTAAAGCCTGGATCAACAGTGCCCTGCTGGACTGGGCCAAGGCAAACTTCATTTGCACTTGTTGCTTTGCCTAATCGCACATCTAAACAAGCTCACCGGCCGCAAGCGCTGAGTGGAGAGAGAGAGAGAGAGAGGGAGAGAGAGAGAGAGGGTGGGAGAGAGAGAGAGAGGGAGAGAGAGAGAGAGAGAGGGAGAGAGAAAGGAGATGGAGGTGGGAGCGTGAGAGAGAGAATGGGAGAGAATGGAGGAGAGATGAAGTTGGAGAGAGGGATTGAGAGAAAGAGATGGAAAAGTGTTGGAAAGAAACAGAGAAATGGAGAGATGGAAAGAAAGAGTGTGAAAGACATGGGGAGCGATGGAGGGGGGATGTGGTCTGCCAAAATAAATGCATGAATGCGCTCTTTCAGTCACACACACCTTTGAAGCAAGCTATAATTGCGCCGCTCTTGTCCAACGCTGGAGCCTCTCGCTGCCCTGTGGCCAACACTTTAACTGTCCAGCACCGCCGTTGCCTGGACCAGCGTCCACTGAGCGCTGTGGTGCACTGTGGCCCCGACACAGCTCACACCTTCTGACCACATGACAAAGCACTTTCATCTGGAACCTCATTCGCATGTGCAACCACCATGCAGAAGGATCAATTCAGGACAAACTGCTCAAATATCTCTGTTCTCATAACTGTCCTCAGTGTGCTTGTGCTCACTGTGCATGGTGGCCAGTTGCATATTTCGAGGCGTTGCGAGTTCAGCCACAACAATGCTGATGTCTCACAGTGTTCTCCTTTTGTCGTGCGACGCGTTACAGTAAAAGGTTAGAGCCTTCGCGTCGCCTGCATGAGACGCACATCTCCGGCGTGGCACGAGCGCGAGCGGCCGCAGCGCAACGCACACAGTGTGTCCTGGCCCTGACAGGGGGAGCGAGAGGGAGCGAGAGGGGGAACAGGAGAACCTGAGTCCCCACGGCTGAACTAGCCTCTGAGGTGGAGATGGATGCTCCATACAAAGCTTCTTTCATGGAGGCTCTGCTGCGTTAGGTAACGCTTCCCACAGACACACACACACACACACACACATACACACACACACCACACACACACACACACACACACACACACACACATACACACACACACACACACACACACACACACACATACACACACACACACACACACACATACACACACACACACACACACACACACACACACACACACACACACACACACACACACATCTGGGAGCAGCACGACCTGTGTGTGTCACCAATCAGACACATAAAAAAATGTGTGTGTGTTGAAGTATGTGTATATGGGTGAGTTAATGTTTCCTCGCATGTGTGACTGTGTGTGCATGTTAATCTGCAGCTGGTTGTGCATGGTTTGTTTGTCTGCTTGTGTGTTTGTGTGTGTGTGTGTGTGTGTGTGTGTGTGCGTCTATGATAGTGATTCCAGCATGATGATGATTTCTTCCACTTGGAGACCCAAAAAGGTGACAGCCTCTCTCTGTGTGTGTGTGTGTGTGTGTGTGTGTGTGTGTGTGTGTGTGTGTGTGTGTGTGTGTGTGTGTGCATGTATGTGTGCATGCGTGTGTGAATAATGTGCGTCAGTGGGATTATTCTGTGGCACCCTGATGTCGTCGTCTTTTTGCTAAACAAGCCCCAAAATAAACGCAACCCAGCCCCTCAACCACAAGCTGCAATCCCACAAGGCATAAGCCACACAATGGCCCTCATTGAGCTCCTCTGTTCCTCCAGACCCCTATTCCCAACCCTTCTGCACGCCTGTGAAAAAAGGGGGAAACCCAAATCCGATATGAACTCACAACTCCACACACGTAACTTTGAACTGAGTTTTTTTTTCCCCCAACTCAGCCCCCTCCTCCACATCCCAAAAAAAAAACCACACACACACACACACACACACACACACACACACACCCCTCACACACACACACACTGTAAGAGTGGAACAGAAGTTGAAAAAGCATCAGCTCCTCCACCGCAGAGAGAGGCAGGACACTCTAGGGCTCAAAGGGGGCTTTTTTGCCCCCTTTCCACCCCCCCCCCCCTTACATCTACATCACCCCCCCCTCCGTCTGTCCTGTTTGATATCCCAGCGTTGAGGAGTCCTGGTGGCCCTGTCGCATTTGAAGCGCGGCCCCCATCAGGCCTGCTGGGCCCGCTGAAAGCCGGGGGAGTGGGAACGCTGTGTCGTGTCGTGTGTTCCAGGCTCCGGGCAGGAGGCCAAAGATGCACTCCTCCTCCTCAGCCTGCCCTGCACCCCTGAGAGGCTGCTGCCCTGGCCTCTGGTATGTGTGTGTGTGTGTGTGTGTGTGTGTGTGTGTGTGTGTGTGTGTGTGTGTGTGTGTGTGTGTGAATCTGTGTGTGTGAATGTGTGTGTGTGTGTGTGTGTGTGTGTGTGTGTGTGTGTGTGTGTGTGTGTGTGTGTGTGAGTGTGTCCATACAGGCCCCAGGCTACAGCAGTGCACACATTCTGTACGTTATGCTTTGTACATCAGTATGATATGCTAACTCATACTACATGTTTCAGTCATGTTAACTCACACGACATATTTCAGTATGATATGCTAACTCACACAACATGTATTAGTCCCATATAATATGCTAACGCACACTACATATTTCAGTTTGATATGCTAACTCACACTACAGTACATGTTTCAGTAGGATATGATTGCTGTACTGTACAGTACGATTGGCTGCTCACAGTGCAAGACAACAAATATTTCTGACATGCCAGTTATCCACTCAAGTCGGACCCGGAGCCAGAACGTTGATTGTGAAGAAAGGGAGAGAGAGAGAGAGAGAGTGTATGTGTCTGTGTATGTCTGTATACATACATACAAGCTCTGCGTGTGTATGTGTGTGTGTGTGTTTGTGTGTGTGTGTGTGTCTGTGTGTGAGTGTGTGTGTATGTGTCCGTGTGTGTACCTGCATGTTTGAGTGTTTGCATGTGTGTACATGCATGTATGTATGTATGTGTGTTTGATATATTCGCAGAGGACTTCACAGCTCCTCTCTTTGCTGTTAGGCTAGGGGTTCAGGTGGGTTGAATCTGGCACCTTTCCAAATCCACCATCCTCACACACTCTTAATGTACACACACCTGCTGGCCTGTGGGCCTCTGGGTATGTGTGTGTGTGTGTGTGTGTGTGTGTTGTGTGTGTGTGTGTGTGTGTGTGTGTGAGTGTGTGTGTGAGAGTGTATGGTGCAGTGCAAGAGGGGCAACATTTCAAAAAGGTTGCACAGGCTCAGGTGTTGGTTAGCACACAGTTCTACCCAGAGACAACGCTGGACTTCCCTGCACCCCCTCCCCTCCCCTCCCAAAGCGTACATAGACACAAACATAGACCCCCTGAC
>NC_055959.1:14971932-14984432 GCF_018492685.1 Alosa sapidissima | reverse complement strand
CACACGCACACACGCACACACACACACACACACACACACACACACACACACACACACACACACACACACACAAACACAGACACACATCACTGTTTATCAGAGTGCCAGTACAACAACACATATCCTCTTTCACAGGCTCTGATACAAACGGCATTGTTTGGTCTCTGCCTGCTTGCTGTGTTGGCCATCTTTCTGGGTGAGCAGGCCTGTACTGGCCTCTCCACAGCCGTCGCAGAGCTTCAAAGGCTCTTTTCTACACCCTTTGGCGATCTCACTTGACACCTCGCCTGAATGTGAAATGTAGACAGCGATAATGTCGTCATTTAGGGCACTATCTTCCCCCATCTCGGCGAGATTAGAGCGATAGGCGGGTTCGAGTCGCCTAACTAACTAACACAATGCTCTGCCATCTTCTTCACTGCTGCCACAGCCAGAGTGTTTGGCAGGGCTGTTTTGGTGTGTATTTGTTGGGGGGTTGTGATGTGTTGTGCAAACAGATGCTCTCTGAAGTGTGTGTGCGTGTGTGTGTGTGTGTGTGTGCGTGTGTGTGTGTAGACATGAGGTGTTATCAAAGGCTCCTACAGCTTCTGCCTCTGCTCCCACGGATCACTGCAGCGCAGCGGACAGTTACATAAGCCGGGGAGCGGGCCAAGAGTTTGTGTGCACAGCTGAGCTCAGCCTCCCGAACAGGTACGCTCTCAGGTGAACGCAAGGGAAAAGTAACGCCTCTTATTGGAGCTGGTGTTGGTGAGTGAGTCATTCTATCAGAGAAGGGAGGGCATAGCAGGTCTCTCCACTCTCCTCTCCTCTCTGTTCTTTCCTTCCTGTATCTATTGTTCTTTCCGACCCTAGCCAATTCTCTGATTGCTTGGTAAGAGTTACAAACAATGTTTTGGCTTCTCATTTCCGTGTTCTCTTTGCCTTGATCTGTCCTTCATTCTTTGTTTCTCTCTCTTTTCCTCCCACCTCCCTCTATCCTCTCCTCCCTCTCTCTCCATTTCCCTCTCTCTCCTCTATCCCCCCTCTCTCTCTCTATATATCCCTCTTTCTCTCTCTCTCTCTCTCTTCCCTTCTCCTCTCTCTCTCTGCCTCTCTCTCTCTCTCTCTCTCTCTCTCTTGGTCCCTGCCCCGTCCCAGAGGAGAGGAAGCCTGTGTTGAAAAACAGGCCTGCGAGTCAGTCCACTTAAAAGCGTGCGGAAATATAAAGACAGGGCCGAAATACACACTGCTGCTGCTGCTGCTGCCGCAGGTCCAGGGCAGGGGCCAGCAGCCACAGAACAAAGGCTGACAGAATTAGCAGCCGGCCGCCGAGGTTCTGGCTGATGTCCACATTGATAGGCCACATGGTCTGTGTGTGTGTGTGTGTGTGTGTCTGTGGAAAAGGAGGAGGGGGGCAGTGTTACATGAAAGCAGGCCCTCTCTGATGTTATCTTGGGCCCGCTGGGGCATCCGGGATTATGAGTGTTACTTTGATTACACTGCTGAGGTGTAAGGTTGGCGGTCAGTGGGTGAAGCGGCCAACACACTTCGCTTCTTGCTGAGCCAGTGGACTGGGTGAGTGAGTGAGTGAGTGAGTGGCTCTTACCGTAAGAGCCATTTTTAGCCGCTGTCCCTCCTTTCTGAGTATAATGTCTGCAATGTCAGGGAAAAAACCCGGAAAACATTGACGCAAACACACACACACACACACACACACTCACCAGTTAAAATAGATTGTTTTGAAGACTAACCACCTAAAGCCTTAACGCTCTGTGCCCCTGTGTCGCTGTGGGTTCCCACAAGGCGACTAACTGTGTCCTCGGTTCCCAAGGCCTCGTCCTGTGATGATGAATTAGCTCCAGTTATCAAAGGGCCGATAAGCCTTAGGAGGATTGGGGACTCACATGGGTATGAGAAGCAGTGGCGATGTGAATATGGATATAAGTATGATGCCAGGGCCTGTGCCAAGCTGTGCCCATGTGACTGTGGGTTGAGCAGTACTGGGTGTTAGCTTGGCATAAATCTCTCTCTCTGTGTCTGTCTCTTTTTCTCTCACGCTGGAGATTTCTACATTTCCAAGAAGGCATCAAAGAGTCCGTCACCATTGGTTCTGCAGTGACCCGCGCAAAGGAGCGCTACTTCAAAGTCCCACACACATCAACACCATACACACACCTTTATAGGGGGCAAGGAGGCATCAACAGGTGTGAGGTGTGTTTGTTCAGATGTGCATGTGTGTGTGTGTGTGTGTGTTTAGGTGGCATGACAGTATGTACCCAGATGTGCGCAGGAGTTGATACGCTTTTATTGTATATGTGTGTCTGTGCCACGCATGAATGTATTTCTTTAATTGTGTGTGTGTGCACGCGTTCCATGCCACGGGCGTGAGAGAGAGCAGACGAAAGGGAGATTTCCCCGACAAGTCTTAACTAAGCTTTGTATTTAAGGGGCGCAACATAGAGATTTACCGACAGGAATGCCACAGCACTCACACCCTGCATGTTAAACAGCTCAGAGGGAGAGAGAGAGAGAGGGAGAGAGAGGGAGAGAGAGAGAGAGAGAGAGAGAGAGAGAGAAAGAGGGAGAGAGAGGGAGAGAGAGAGAGAGAGAGAGAAGGAGGAAAAGAGAGGACGGCAGTAAAAGCAGTACATGCAGGGAAACATAACTGACTAACTCACTAAAGTTCCTGTATATGTGTATGTGTGTGTGTATGTGTGTGTGGGAGTGTTCTGGTTTGCCCTCGGTCTGACAGTTTAAGGTTAGTTATTTATTGCTTGCCAGTCACCTTAAATGGCCGTCATTATGCTGCTAGGCCAAGGGTTGTGCAGGAATACAGAAGACCTCTACTTACTGGAGTCCACAGTCATTAGCTTTTAGAGTGGGTTAAAGACCAGGAGAGGCCCAATGGTGCAGGTAGTGCTTAAGTCTGATTAACTATGAGTATTCACCTGGAGCAGGTGGGCAGGGGATCACTGGGAAGACTCCATAACCCCCCACTCCCCCACCCCCCTCCACACACACACACACACACACACACACACACACACACACACACACACACACACACACACACACACATACAAACACATACAAACACACACACACACACACACACACACACACACACACACACACACACACACACACACACACCCTGGAGGTCCCACGCCGCCGCAGTGGCAGACCTGCCTGTTGCCCGGCGCCTGCTGGCCTGGCAAGCCACACGCCCCCACAGTCTCTGTGGAAACCACAGACAGCCTTCGGTCCAGCTCAGTGGTGCCTCCCGGGTGCCTGCATATAGATCCGTGCCCACAGCAGAGATGAGAGGCCACCGCCATAGTACGCTCATCCAGGACTGCTGCTCTGGGAATAGCCTGGGGAGTAGCATGACCCCTCTAGGGTCTTCACCTGACTGGACCTTCAGAGACTGATAAGAACTTGGCATTTCAGGGACTTTGTTTAGTTTTTTTATATATATATTTCTTGTATAAAACACTCAAAAAATGTGCAGAAATAGCTACAAAATGTGAAGAAATACCCGTTTTGATGCTGTCACAAAGTCTATGCTCTGTGTTATCCAGATATCGTCTAACATTAGCATGCTAACCAGCCAGCTGTTGGAAACGTCACTTCAACCTCTCTCTCTTGTAACCCCACTTGTATGTTATGACTACAATGCAAGTCAATGGTATTATTCTCGACATTGCGGCCACGTCATTTCCTCTTGACACAAAGACTTGAATTTCCCCTGGGGATCAATAAAGTATCTATCTATCTATCTATCTTATAGGCTGCACTGGGTAAAAAACTAAACGATATGGTTGTATTTGCTTATTAAAAACGTCACAGAACTATTGTGATGAGCTGGCCTGGATACCAGACTCTCTGACTTCGCAGAGAGTCTGGCCTAGATCCATTGGCAAACATTTATTTCCTGGTTGGTGGACGCTTGTCTGAAGTTTGAAATCATTGGAGTTCACTAACGTTTGGTAATGACATATGTTAACCACGGGGGACACAACGATAACGATAGGCTTGCAACTTAAATGTAATCGCTCTCAGGAATGCCCTCTGTTCGCTGGTTGGTTCGGAGACAAGTTGCTGAAGTAAACTAAGTGAACAAGAGCTATTCCAGACAGAGTACTGTAGGGAAAAGAAATCGAGCGGAGGTACGTAGGCAGGCAGAGGCCAGGCTAGTGATGAGCAAGATAGAAAGGCAAAAACGTTTCAGTCTGAAGTTGGATTGAGTGAATGGTGCCCCTACAAACTACCACCTGGCTCATAGAAAAATGACCTGACTAAATGGTTGGATATTCAGTGTAATTT
This sequence comes from Alosa sapidissima, assembly GCF_018492685.1. Lineage (NCBI taxonomy): Eukaryota > Metazoa > Chordata > Actinopteri > Clupeiformes > Clupeidae > Alosa > Alosa sapidissima. Next base: position 14,980,127 of record NC_055959.1, on the reverse strand, counting down.
TTAAATTCACTTCAGTAGTCCATTTGTTTGTTTTCACCACAATGATGATAAAAGTGAATGTATTGGTACTTTCAAGACATCCTACAACATTTTACACTTAAGGAGGTCAAGGAAAACAGTCCTCAGGAGAGCAGAAGACCAGTAGGAGACCTCCCTGGCTAACTTCAGGGCTTCTGTCCTTCTGAGCCTTCGCGCACACTGCCCATTGTCCAGTAACCTCTCCGCCAACCTTATGGAACGTCACGTAACTACACAGTAACAGAGTTGATATCAACACAAAAACACTCAGACCTCTTCTAATTTCAAAGAAGTCTTCAGAGAAAACAAAAAGCCAAAACAGAAGGAGGAAAAAAACCCCAACCCAGATCAAATTCCCTTAAAGCAGTGCGATGGCTATCCGTGTCTACAGCTTGCCGTATGAAGGTGATTATTTCTAATACAGCGTGATACGAGAGAGTGGTGCTAGCCAATGGTGAGGAGCGAGGCCAAGCGCTCTGATGGTGAATATGTCTCTGTGTAACGCAGATGCACCACGGGAGAGAGAGCAGCCCTGTGCTTTATTAGGGGGCGAGGAAAGATGAAATGATTTCTGCGAGGAATGGACACTGCGTGCGGCTGGGGTGGGGGGGGTGGGGGGGACTATTTGAGTATAACTAGCGTGAAAAGCGAGCGTGCCAGACTGGAATGTCCTCCTCAAGGGCATCTGCCGACTGGGTACCCCCTCCCACCCTCGCCCCCTTGCCCCCCTTACACACACACACGGCCCTGATAGGCGCTAACATTCACTGGAGTGCTGCCAAGACCGAGATGAGAAGGAGGAGGAGGTGGTGGTTGAGGAGAAGGAGGGGCAGGTTAGAAAGAGTCTCTTATCTTGTTACTTTCTTGTCAAGGGATGGGAGAGGAGGAGAAAAGGGTGAACAGAGGATATGAGGGGACGGAGACCAGGAGGACGGAGACCAGGAGGACGGACTGGACCAAAGAAAAGCAACAGTAAAGATGAGGAAAGTCAGGAGACGCTGAACAAAGTGACTAACAATTCAACTCTGCTCGACTGTTTGGGAGGCAACTACGCTAACTACTGTACCAGCACCACATCAGGTGGAGAGGGGAGAGGCACAGAAAAAGAAAGGGTTGGAAGGAGTGAGAGAAGGAGAGAGGGAGGAGAGGAGAAGAGAGAGAGAAGAACATAGAGAAAGTGAATGTTGAGAACTCAACAGGAGAGTGAACTAGGTGAGAAAAGATGTGAAGCATAGTGAGAGGAGGAGAGGATAAGTGAGAAATAGAGAGATAGGAGATGAGAAGTAGTATAAGTATATATATATGATCCTGTGAGGGAAATTTGGTCTCTGCATTTATCTCAATCAGTGAATTAGTGAAACACACTGTGAGCACACAGTGAGGTGAAGCACACACTAATCCCGACGCAGTGAGCTGCCTGCCACAGCGGCGCTCGGGGAGCAGTGAGGGGTTAAGTGCCTTGCTTAAGGGCACTTCAGCCGTTCCTACTGGTCAGGGTTCGAACTGGCAACCATCCGGTTACAAGTCCGAAGCCCTAACCAGTAGGCCACGGCTGCCCACAAGGAAGAAAGGATACAAGAGATGAGGAGAGGAGAAGAAAAGAGAGGTGAAGAGAAGAGGAGAGGTGGGGTAATTAAGGGCCTCCATCTTCCTGCTTGGGCGTCAATGTGGCAGTTCCTGGTGACGGAGAAATGCATGCCCCCTCTTCGTCCTCTGGCACAGGAACACAACACCAGGATGAAACACCGCAGCAACTGCAGGGCTATTCTGAGCTTCCATCACCTGGATATGAAACACACACACACACACACACACACACAACCGGCCTCAGTGACTGTCCCCTCCTCCATGACTGTCCCAGCCATTACCAAGGAGGAGCGTGATTGAGTGACCTTATGAAACAACACTGGCATGCTTTTCGTCAGCTCTTTTGCAGCCTGAAATAAAACCCTGTGGCACTAACCCGGGCGACCTGCTCAGATGTGTGCCACCACCAAGGTTGGCAGGGTGAGCTCACACCCTGTGTGTGTGTGTGTGTGTGTGTGTATGTGTGTGTTCATCAGTGCACCACTAGGCTTATTATGTGTGTGTGTGTGTGTGTGTGTGTGTGTGTGTGTGTGTGTGTGTGTGTGTGTGTGTGTGTGTGTGTTGTGTATGGGGCATATTCGTGTGCATGTTTATAAGGTGTGTGTGTGTGTGTGTGTGTGTGTGTGTGTGTGTGTGTGTACTATAGGGAGTTGATTGGTTGCACCATGTTTTACACACGCAGGAGTGTCTGTCAATCTGGTGATGACCTAACTCCTCTCTAAGGGCAGACCTTGAGGTCGTCATGCTTCCACCGAATGTGTTTCAGAGGGAGAGAGGTCATGACCTCAATGCAAAGGGACCTGCATGTGCCATACAGAAGATGTTTTGGGTGTGTGTGTATTTGTGTGTGTGTGTGTGAGTTGAGTGAGGTTGAGTCACTTGATCACAGGGACATAGTGGTCAGGAGAGATTACAAGGCATGTGTGCGTATGTGGGTGTCTGTGTGTGAGTCTGGTGTGTGTGTGTGTGCGTGTTAGTGGTCAGGAGAGATGATGAGATGTGGCCCTTACGAGAATTGCTCTGAGGAGGAAGTGATGTCACTTTCTTTTCACACAGCAGGAGAGCGTGAAAGCTGACCACAGCAAAGTCTTATAATCGTGTTAAAGCGTTACACACCGCCTAGCTGTGAATCACGCCACTGACTCTCTTTCTTTATAAGCACCTTTGTCTGTGAATGTGTCTGTCTGTATGCGAGTGTGTGTGTGTGTGTGTGTGTGTGTGTGTGTGTGTGTGTGTGTGCGCGCGTGTGCATGTGCGTGTTTATATGCGTGTGTGTGTGTGTGTGTCTCTGAGAGAGAGAGAGAGAGAAGATGGATGGATCATGTCATGCCCTGTCCTCCTACTGTATATCCTTGTGGGAATAACATTCTCTTCTACCTCTCAATCAAAGCTGCCTCATGGATTATGCCTGTGTATGTATGTGTGTCTGATGACCATCCACACACACACAAGGTCATTATTACACACACACACACACACACACACACACACACACACACACACACACACACACGCACACACACACACACTGGGTCATCACACACACACACAGACACACACTCTCACACTCTCACACACACACACGTCTGCACAGATAGGTCATCGGTAAGGGAGGAGGGCTGTGGCATCCCATTGGCTTTGCTCAGTAGAGGAGAATCCAGCAGCTGGGGCGGTGAGTCTGGAGGAGAACACAAACACACACAAACACACATACACACACAAACACACAAACACACACACACACACACACACACACAGACATACAGATACATTCACACACACACACATGCAGGTAGGCTGACAGACACACACCACCACACAGCCTAGGGGAACTTGCATCACACCATGACACGCTTGGCGTGATGAAGTACTGCTCCTCTAATCCCCACTCTCCTTAACACACACTGGAGACACACACCTCAGAGGCAGTACTCAAACAGACAATACCATTCAGTTCAGTTCAAGAAAGATTTATTGGCTTGAACGTTCCAGTAACATTATTGCCAAAGCTGAATTACTTGCACACATAAAAGGACAAGTATGTTGAACTCAACTGAGAGGTCAAGTAAGACAATGAAGTAATTAACAAAAAAATAAATAAAAAAAGACAACACACTCAAACGCTCAATGTACTCAGGGGGCAGTGTAGACTGTGCGGAACGGGAAGGGGATAAGCCGCTAATAGGTAGGCAGGGACTGGCATGACCCTCAGACCACCTGTTACTGCAGATGTCCTTTGTGTGTTGAAAAAGCACAGTCCTCCAATGGTCAGTCTGTCTCCCTCCCCTCCATTCTCTCTCTCTCTTGTCTCTTTTTCTCTCTCTCAGTGAGTCTTGGACAACAGTCTGATGGAATCCCAGACAGACGGAACACGGAATGCTCCGAAGAATCGCGGTGGAGGAGACGGAATGCGGCGCAGCCGGAGCCCGGAATGACTGCCCACCGCCAGTGGCAGACGGTCAGCAGACAGAATGCTCATACACGCACACACACACACACACACACACACACACACACACACACACACACACACACACACACACACACACACACACCTCTACACACAAACACACACAGACAGAAAGAAGCACACACACACTGGACAAAAGCAACCAAAATGCCAGGCTCCAGCCTGCACCATGCAGGTCAGTCATGTTTGCAGCCGTCATCCATGCAGTCCAGACCAGTGATATTTTTAAAGGCCAAACAGCTCAGGCTTATTTTCACAAACATATATTTTACATTTTGAATGGTTAAAAATAGCTACTGCAGTCTTTCCAGACCACAACTACATGCACTGGCCTGCACTGGGGATGTGAATAGGCCTAAATTGGACTGGGCAAGGTCAGCTGGACAAGCTGTACTGCTGATCCTACAGTACCTATAGGACAACGGCAATCGCTTGGAGCAATAATCATAACTTCACAACACCCCAGAGCTGTCAAACACTTGTCCATGCAATCCAAAACAAAACCAAAAAGGCAATGAGTGGCAAGCAACCTTAACCCTCCTGTTATCCTTGGGGTCAATTTGACCCCAAGCAACATTTAACATCATAAAATATATGGTTCACTTTTTTTTTTTTTGCTTCATGTTTCATGACTTTTCCTCAATTGAAGGGTACAACAGAGTTAGCATGAAATTTGTACAATAATATGTTTGCAATGTCCTATACAAATATTTTGTACATTGATGTTCCTTGGGGTCAGTTTGACCCCAGCTGGATGAAACATAGGATACATGAATATTTGACACATTATGGATATTATTATTTAAATAGTATGAGAACATATTGTTATTATCATTATTACATACACAAGTACTTATTACATATAAGTAATTTTGGCAGGACTGTATAAGTCAAAAGGGGAAGCAACAGCAAGCATTTGGGCTGCTGACACTGGATGGGCAATATTGCCAGCCAGGGTTCCAAGGTTCATAAAGAGGTGTGGGGGGTGGGATTGTTTTGTAGGGCTTTTGGTGGTGGCTATTACACTCTTGTTAAGTACCTGTCACAAAAAAACTGGGTAACAATATGAATTATAATCATTTTCTGAGGGTTTATTTAGCTGGGGTCAAATTGACCCCAAGGATAAAGAGTGTCGGTAAGATTTGAGGATAACACAAGGGTTAAGCTTAACTGAATTACACAGTTCTTCAAAGGTAGAGGAATGAAAGATATTTCTGCCTTTTTATTAAAAAAAAGCATCAAATAATAACATTCAGAGCAGTTTTTTTTATTATTAAAGGTCTGTGTGCTATTCGGATGGTGCAGGACCATGTCACAGGAAACCTGGAGAGCACGATGATGCCTGACAGCGTGCAGATAACTCACCATGAGCCACCCCCAGGTCAACCCACTCTTGTCCCTGCTCTCTCTCTCTCTCTCTCTCTCTCTCTCTCTCTCTCTCTCACACACACACACACACACACACACACACACACACACACACACACACACACACACACACACACACACACACACTCTCTCTCTCTGTCTCTCTGTCTCTTTCTCTCTCTCTTTCTCACTCACTCAGTCACTCACTCACATGCACAAACACAAACACACACTCACACTCACACACACACACACACATACAGAGGAGAAAATAATGCAGTGGCAATCTCCTCCTTGCGCAGTCATTGTGCAATTATGAGCTTTCTGGAATAGTTAAGGCCACTTGCTTGGCCACCAGCCACACACTGACTGTGCCACCCAGAATAGTGAAACCACATCAGAGGCACAGTGGCACACAAACACCAGCAGGAGCACAAACACATCAAGAGATGTGGCGCGCACACACACACACACCACACACACACCACACACACACACACACACACACACACATACACACACACACACACACACACACATGCCAGTAAGAGCACAAAACATAAAGCACCTGGCAGTCCCAGCTTATGGGTGACGTCTGTCATGAGGCATCACACAGAGCAGTGGCATCACGCAAAGGAGAGAGAGATAGAGAGAGACAGAAGAAAAAGAGGAAAAGAGACAGTCAGAGAGAAAGAATAGGGCGAGAGAGAGAAAGAACGACGGAGAAACAATAGGACAGAGGGCAGGAGATAGAGAGAGAAAGAAAGAGAGAGAGAGAGAGAAAAAGAGAGAGAAAAGACAGCGGGAGCAGGGCCCGGCCACCCGGCTGGTCCCTGATGAGGTCTCTTGTCCCGCGGCAGACACAAAAAGCAGGAGACGGAGGAGAAGAACTAAAAGGAATGTTGCTTTTCTGCAGCACTTGTGTAGGGATTTGATTTCCCATCTTTGTGCTGTTATCGGAGCGTGAGGGGAAGCCGAGGGCCAGGGGGAGAAGTGTGGGCATGCCTGCCGTAATCACCCCCCCTGATCACACGCTCACCCAACCGCACCCCGCACCCCTCACCACCGCACTGCCCAGCCTGCTTCACGCTTAAAAGAGATGTTTTACCGCACACATCTACACACACACAGAACATACACACACACACACACACACACACACACACACACACACACTAATTCAGGAGTGTGTGTGAGGGGAAGCCATGTTGAATCCTCTCAGCATGTTCTTATGGCTGTCATCAGGGGCTGGTCTCCTGAGAGGAGTTGGAAATATACAGTACTGGCCCTGCTGGAGCACAGTAGAGCCAAAGCACTCATCACACACACACATGCTCGCACGCACGCTTACACACACACACACATTGCGGTATTTTTATTTTATTTTATTGGCACCATTAGTAAAAACAGGTATGAAAAAATCATCTTTGCCATTTTATCTTAGTTTCACAATAAAAACACACACAATGAAATCTTAACACAGCTTAAATAGGATGACATGGAAATCACAATGAGCAATAGCCAGAAAGCTAAACAACCTGATTGAGGCATTTTAAGTAAGTCATAATTGGATCTTCCAAAAGTTTATTAATCCAAAACATGTCCAGATCAACACAAAAATTGTTTACTGAACACAAAGTTGAACTTTCTGCCATGGTTATTACAGTTCCCAGTGAAACCAATGAAATGAAACCCAGAAAACCAGTGAGGTGAAGAGAGGAATGCACAAGTGAGGAGCAAGGCAAGGCAGTTTCACTTGCACAGCACCTTTCAGACTCAAGGCAACTCAATGTGCTTATCTGGACAATCTAGAGATATTCTGTTTAGAGGAATGCTGTCAAATCCCCTGCTTTGTACTCTCCAACTTTATGAGATGCACTTTTACTGGCAAAGGGAGGCTTTGCAAAAACAACCAAAAAAACACAAGGGTGCCAATAATTGTGGCACATGTGTTTTTGTTAAAAAGTATTTTCTATGAGGATTTTTTTTCTTCACAGAATAAATGTAGGCCTATCTCCCTTCAAGGTTGGATTTTCCCCTGATTGTTTTCATTGTGAAACTAAGATAAAATTGCCAACAATGATTTTTCCTACATCTTTTAACTCATCTTTACCAGGTATGCTAATAAATGAGGACAAAGTACACACACGCACACACACACACACACACACACACATACACATAGAAACTGTACTATCAACAAAACCTAAGCAAAATTCATAACATCACCACTAAACCTGTAGTGAAAACACATCAAACATGAATGAAGCCAAGCACACAAAGCATCAAGGCAAACACCAATCAGATAGAAAGCCCACAGCAGTTACTGAATCCCCAACACAATCCAGACCCAGCAGCTAAAACTCACAAATGCGAAACACAGTACATAATAAATATATACATTCAGCAAAGACACAACTGACCAGCTACTGGCCCTCTGAGAGCACAAGTATGCACATACGCATTGCAAACCTCCATCGAATGTACCCCCTTTACAAAATAGACAAACACGTCAATAGCAAAATTAATCTAACAAACAAACGTCAATGTTGGATATCAAGTTCCTCTTCCAGCAGGGTCAGAGACATTGTGTCTTACACATGCGGTGACCACAGGACATGAATCAGAGGCGAAAACAGGATCTATGGGGGATTACAGAAGTGTGGGGTGGTGGCAAGAGGTCACAGTAAGTGGCACCTTACAGGTCAGTCAGCATAGTTACTCACAACAACACACACACACAAACATGCAC
>NC_055959.1:14944432-14961932 GCF_018492685.1 Alosa sapidissima | reverse complement strand
ACAACTCTGCACACCAGCATCGCCCTTTTGCCGCCGTGTAAATCACGATTCAGTTATATTTGGTCGACGCCGCTCCATAAAATCCATTGTTCATCCAGTGTTTGCGTGTTAAAAACTTCGGCGCTGATGTGTGTGGCAAGTGACAGTGCACCATAGACTGTAGGCCTATAAAATGGCAGTGCACTCATGTTGAAAAGTTCCTTATTTTCAACTGAACTCAAAGATAATGAATATAGTATTTTATGTTAGTTATGCCCTTTATTAGCTATATTTCTGAAGAATATATTGTGTTGCCTCAGGTCTGCTGCACATCTTTTGAAATTTGATTTGAAATAATCAAATAGACCTACGTCTTAAAGTTAATGTTAATGAAGTTAACAAGTTAATGAAGTAACTTGCTTTGCTTTCATTTGAATCCTAATCAAGATACACACAATAATAATTGCTTTATATTGTTAACATGGACTCCTGGAAAGTTCAGAAATGCAAAATAATAGAATTTTAATCATGCGATAAAATATGTGATTAATCGTGATTAACTATAGGAATTCAGCGATTAATCGTGATTAAAAATTTTAATCGTTTGACAGCACTAGTTTGTTCTGATTTATTATTAGGGGCCTAAGCAGTGCAGCTGCGGGAACCCTATTGTTTTTGTTCCCATTATTATTATTTTTCTCTCCTAAAAGTGGTTGTGCAGCAAAAACCGTATGGCCCAGGAATGTGAAACTTCACAATATGGTCTCAGAGACCCCTCATTACTCAGACCCCCAAAACCTAGGTACTGAACCCATAGGTGGTGCAAAAATAATAAATTTAGGTTTTTGGCTCAACTCTAAAATGTTGACATTCTACAGAACCGTAGAGGGGTCATTGCAAGATATTTTTTGGTATATATCCAGAAAACGTGCGCTCATTTTACTAAATTGTGTGCACATTTTACTAAATTGCGCTCACGTTTTACTAAATTGTGCTCTCCATTTAGTTAATCGTGCTCACGATTTAGTAAAACGTGCGCACGATTTAGTAAAATGAGCGCATATTCTCTCGACACAAAAATATCTTGCAATGACACCTCCTGGTGTACTCATTCAATTGTGTAAACTCTCACACACATGTCTGTGTCGAAACTGTGATTTGGTCCATGGTCCATCCACCTGCTGCCCAAGAGTCCCGGGTTCGATTCCTACCTAAGCCATAGTGAGACTCACCTGCATTGTTATATAAGAATCTCCAGTACTAAGCCAACACATACATTACATTACATTACATTACATTTGGCTGACGCTTTTTTAACCAAAGCGACTAACAACATGGTAAACAGTAAGTTTTAGAACAATTCTCACAATTTTAGGACAGTTTAAAAAAAACACATTAGAGTACAGTAAGAATAAGTGCGTCGGTGAGTGCTGTATTTTAACAGTTACTTGTCAGTTTAACGGCTGGTGAGTGCTAGGATCAGTAAGACTTGTTGTAAGTGTTGCTATGAGAGTAGATGTTCTCTAAAGAGCTGGGTCTTCAGGAGTTTTTTGAAAGTGGAAAAGGATGTCCCTGCCCTTGTAGGAACTGGCAGTGTGTTCCACCAACGAGGAACAACAGATGAGAAAAGTTTGGATTGGCTTGAGCGTACCGGTGGTAGAGCTAGACGTTGTTCGTCAGATGAGCGCAGCGGTCTGGAGGTAGTGTAAGTCTGTATGAGGGCATTCAAGTAGGTGGGAGCAGAACCAGAGACTACTTTGTAGGCAAGCGTTAGAGACTTGAATTTGATGCGGGCTGCCATAGGTAGCCAGTGTAGCTGGATGAGCAGCGGGGTAACATGTGCCCTTTTGGGTTGGTTGTAGACCAGGCGCGCCGCCGCGTTCTGGATCATCTGAAGTGGTTTCACTGCGCAGGCTGGGAGACCTGTCAGGAGGGCATTGCAGTAGTCGAGTCGTGAGATGACTATTGCCTGATGACATAATGACATGACATAATGAGGACATCAGCTGATTCAGATCAACATGCAGCAACCACCTGTGTTAGATTCCCAATTTCAAGTTTAATTCCAAATTCCCCTTTGCAGGTAATATCTCATTATTAAGTGGTCCAAATCCTCACAAATCACACACATATAGCACACATAAGCATGGCATAAATCATGTCTAGAACATACTGTCTTATGGCATCTTAAAACATCAGACAATGCTCAATCAAACCATCACACACAGGATTGTCAATGTCTACAACATTCAAGAAGGTGCGTTAATCCTGTCAGGCCCTATTGTTTCACTGCCACAAAGAACTTTGGATAAAAATGGACTATACATTCAAAGTTGGAAAGGTACACAATCCACAAATCAAACTTCCCTGGAGCCTGGACATTCATTCAAGAGTTTCTTAGCTTTATCTTTTTTCCAAAGACACCTGAACTCTGTTACCACTGTCTCCCTCTTCTCACTTGTCTTGCTTCCAATAATTAGCACCTGTATAGACATTTTCAATCTGTTCCTAGAGGGCTTCCGATTGAAACGTTCTAAACCAATGCAGATACTTTTAAATGAAAATAAATCACACTTTAGCATAATGCTCTACAAAGCATTGACTTTAAAACTCTTTTTTAAATTGTCGCCAAGTTACCACTAGCTCAATGTTGTTTTCTGTGCCACCGGAAATGCCTCAGGAACACACATGTCTGTTTATGCAGTTGAAAGGGTCTATATTGTGTTTGCCTGAAACTCCATGGCATTTTCTTGAGGCACATCTTCGCACTTACTCTTACTTTGCACAGTAGCTCACTTAAGTAAGTCAAGTGAGTGGCAATCAGAAGGTTGAGGGTTCAAAGCTCGCCTGTGCGAGAACACAGCATCTGAGCTCAACGCACCTTGAAACTTCAACACAAACACAGATTTCAGAATGGAGACTGTGGTTTCCATCACTGGTGCCCACCTCAGCCCAGATCCTCACCTCAAGCTTGATGGAGGACATGCTATTTTTTTCCTACTCCTTCTGGGTAGATTACTCCATGCTGTGCAGGGTTTCATCAGATGGAGTTCTAATGCTGGTCAACTGCTCAGAGCCAGAGGGATAGGGTGTGGAATGTCGTACAATGACGTATTTTCCAAAGAACAACCTCAATATGTCCCAGAGTGGAGACTACAGGGTTGAAGGCTGGAGTGGAGGAAACATCACAGAACACGAAAGATTTTATCTCATTGTCTGTGAAGAGGGTGATGAATGGTTTTCTCTTCACAGAGTAATGCATGGTGGCAGTGCTGCACTGTGTGGGCTGGACTCTACTCTGGGGAACAGCTGTAACCTACAGCTTTACCGGTCTAAGGATGACGAGAAGACTGATTCTGGACACCAACTCCTCATTGGAGCGATCTGAGAGGCAGATTGCTGCCGAACACACACACACACACACAAGCACAGACACATAAAACACACACACACACACACACATATATACACAAAAGCAAACGCACACACACGAGTGCACATGCAAGAGTAGGGGATGGAGTAGGAGATTGACACAAATTGACAAGCGTGATTTATTTTTGCGGAGAGAATGTGCAGGATTGAACTTGTAATACTTGAACTTGTCATATAGGCAGAGTGACTGTATCCAATATAAGCACTAATTGCTCTCTGACCATATCCAACCTCACAGCAGAGGACAGTGGGCTGTGCACCCAGGTTCTATGGAGGGGTGAATTCTTGGTTATTGATTTGTTGATTGTTGAGGGAACAATCCGCCTTGTGTACAGGGATCCTTTTGGGGTGCTCTCTCCTTTCTACAGAGCATACTGATAGGCCATGTGCTGCTAGGGCTGATCACTGCTGTGTTATGGTTTAAGCTGAGGAGCAGAAGAGCAGAGCAGACTTTTGGACATCAGAGCAGAGAGGGGCATGATGACATGGACATGGCTGAACTCAGCACCTGAACACCTGAACACACTTCTCTCTCCTGTTGCTGCTGAACACAGCATCTGGACTCATCACACTTCTCTCTCCTGGGTCTGCTGAACACAGCATCTGAACTCAACAAGCTTCTTTTTTTCCTGTAGCTGCTGAACACAGCATCTGAACTCAACAAGCTTCTCTTTCCTGTAGCTGCTGAACACAGCATCTGAACTCATCACACTTCTCTCACCCGTGGCTGCTGAACACAGCATCTGAACTCATCACACTTCTCTAAGACCATTACAGTATAGTATGCTGTATCATAATATATTGTATCTGGAATGTTTAAAGTATGTTACCCATGTGTGGAAATTGTTTCATGGCACACATTGATTTTACAACACTCTGTCATTATTTTTGAAAGGATCTGGGTGTTTGGTTTATTGTTTCATACATAAGGTAATTCTCCTAAATAAGTTTAACTACTTGCTGTAAGTGTAGCTTCCTCATCATGTGATATTCATGGTTTGTATTTGAAATACCTGCCTTTTTCTTACATTTGTAAGATATTACAGAAAATTGTTGTGTGTTCCTGTTTTGTGTGTGTTTGTGTGTGAATGTGTGTGTGTGTGTGTGTGTGTGTTTGTGTGTGTGTGTGTGTGTGTGTGTGTGTGTGTGTGTGTGTGTGTTTTGCTTCATTCACCCCACCATTCATCTCCTGAATATAATTTCCATGTAAATCCTCCTGATAGCCGCATCCATTGGTGGCATAACAATGGCGGACTACTTCCCTGAGAGGCAGGGATCCTGACGTCTGTGATGTATGAAAGGCATTGTGAGCTTATGGAGCCAGTGGGGGATTGGCCATGGACTGGGAACAGGAGCGTGGAAACAACACCCCCCCCCCCCCCCTCGTCCTCATTGTCCAACAGGAGAGAATCGCTGCTGCTAAGCAGGCTAAGCAATCATTGACAATAAATCATTAAACGGCGATAATCATTTACCACCAATTCAGGATGTGTGAGTGAGTGAGTGAGTGAGTGAGTGAGTGTGACTGTGAGTGTGTGTGAGGGAGAGAGTGTGTGTGTGTGTGTGTAAAGGTGTGTGTGAGAGAGGGAGATAGAGAAATAGAGAGTGTGTGTATGTGTGTGTGTGTGTGTACGTGTGTGTGTGTTAGTAAGACTCCACTGTGTGCCTCTCCTGTGCGTGTGTGTGTGAGTGTGTGTGTGTGTGTACATGTGTGTGTGTTAGTAAGACTCCACTGTGTGCCTCTCCTCTGGAGCTGCTCCACATGCAGTCTCATCCGTCTGTCGGGAGCAGAGACCTGCTGGAGGAGGTCATCCAGACGACCAGCACACACAGCAGGAGCTCTCTCTCTCTCACACACACACACACACACACACATTCCATCACTGTCTTTCCATTGGGCTTCAACCACAGGTGATCTATTACACTCAAGCTTGCCTGAGCTCCGGACTTCTCCTGTTAGCCAACACCCCAAATCAAACATGGGGGCGTGTGAGATACTGAAATCAATTTTTTTTTCAGTTTTGCAGACAAAAAGAAGCCTGTCTGCACCAGGGCCAGGTTAAGGTCATCTGGGGCCCGGGGCAGAGGCCTCCCCGAAGCCCCCCCCCCTCCATTTTTCCCCCAATATATATTACTATTATTATTATTATTATCAATATATATATATATATATATATGCATTTATATTGTGGAACTGTATAACCAACATACAAAAAACAAGTAGCCTACAAACATGGGGCAATGCACACAAAAAATCAACCATGAAATATTATATTATTACCATCAATTACTTCAACTAAGGCTTGAAAAAAACTGCCAGTGGTACCCAGGTCAGCCTAAAATGTGCAACTCCCGAACTCTGAACTCATGAAACATTGTAGCCTAGAGTTTGGCGCGCACGCACACAGCCACATCATGATGCATTGTAACACGCTGTCTGTAATACATTGTTAACACACAGCCCTAGCCAGCTACAACATCAAATACATTGAAACATGCAGTCTAGCGCGCACACACACACAGCCCAACCACATCAAATACAATCAAGAGGGGTGTCGGAGCCGATAACGGTAATGTTGTCAGGGACAGGGGTAGTATGCCTAGACGTGGACTTATCACTATTTTGATGCTCGTTTTGAAAAAAGTGGACAGGGCGCCTGCAGGAATGAATGCGATGGTACGCACACACCCACCTAATTTCAACGCTTTGATAATATTTGTCCCGGTTAGGTTCCTGCATTGGTCAGTTAAAAAGTAGCCTACATAGTAGGCTAATAACATCCACATGCAATATCTTTACAACAACAACGCCTAACAATGACCTATTTATTTGGACAACTTTGTATAGCCCTATGACTAAAGTTACCTTTAGTTTTGTTCTAGCGAAGGCTACGTTCACGTATATGGCTTTAAACAGCGGTAATGCTAGCCTAACGTTTTGCTAATCTTGCCTACCTTGTGCTTGCGGCTTGCCCATTTGAAATAACTCCTCTCGCTTTGCTGTCTCCATCCTTTCTGTTTTCGTTGTTTAAAAAAATGTTATATCCATAATGAGTCTCGTGTTAATGAATTAGCTTATAACATTGTGTGCTGATAATCAGCATAGATAGTAGGCTAATATAAAACAACTTCTGTAGCATGCGTGTGTATCTCTCCTGCTCAAATAAATGGTGCGCGCGTTCATAGTTCTGCATTAAGTTGATTTTGATAATGTGTTACAAACTTTACTTACTACAGAAAATTGTAAATAGCCTACTGTCATGCAGTTAATGGAATACCGTGCAGAGTTGAGAAGTTATGGTAGCCTAGGCCAATTTGGTGTGAATACACATAAACAGGGGAAATTCTCTCTCGTTGTTGAGTAGCCTGATGATACGCACAGTGCGTACGGCCGTGGTTTTGGCACGCCTTAGTGAGAACGCCTGGCTGCCGCTCTCTCTTTTTTCGAGCTCCGCTTTCATATTTCCTAATTGTCTCATGCAAAGCCATTGTTGTCTGTGATAGCATGCATTGATACGGGCAAAGACAGGACATTTGTTTTCTTTTTTAAATGTCCCGCGCCAGGGCCCCCTAGTGGCCGGGGCCTGGGGCAGCAGCCCCTTTGCCCAATACCCAAACGCGGCCCTGGTCTGCACCATGTATCAGTTTAATCATCAGACCAACTGTCAGCATATATTCATTTTGTGTAAATATTATGATTGATTTACCCAAGCAAAAATCCCTGTTGACAAAATACTAAATGGTAGATGATGGCCTGCTGCAATTATTTTACAGAAATCATCTCTGTTATAGCATTTCAGGCTGTTACTTTGCTGTGTATGTCACAGACTCTCCTCATATTGGCCTGACATGTCGAATGATGTGGTAGTGACTGACATTACAAACCGGCACTTGGCAGCTTGCCGTTCAAATTTGCGGTTTTGGCTCTGTTGGAAATGATATGATTGTATAAATAAAATAATAGATGGAATGGGCCACCTGTCCTCAGAAGCTGATTCATTCCAGAAGCTTACAGAAGGTACGGAATGCTCTTTACTTCTCCCTTTGGTCTCTCTCTCTCTCTCTCTTTCTCTTTCTGGTCTTGGGTTACAGGCCAACTGACAGCATCGGGAACATATAAACCCGGCTTCAGGGGAAGAAGAACTTGGGAAAAGTTCTCTTAAAACAGCTAAGAAATAAGTTAGGGAAAATATCCCCCTTAAAGTTCCATTCACCACCACAGGCAATCGTAGAGCTGAGGAACACCTGGGACCGTGGCACCAGTCTGAGAGGTGAGAAACTCATTTCCCCTAAGAGAGCCTGATGGGGTGCTACTGAGGTGAAGTAACACAATGTAGGAATGCCCCTTTTTGGCTATTTTCAACATACCGGATACCCATTGAATGCTTAGAGGGTGCCCAGTCTGGCTGAGCAAACGAAAGGGCTCATGCTCCTACCTTCGATAACAATGTTACATTGTGCAATACCATTTTCCATATTGTGAGTCAATGTGGCATGACAATTAATTTTAATTAATCATTGCTTTAAAGGCACAGTCTGCGATTCTGTCTGAAGGTTGTTGATATTTCGGCTGAACAGCCAATAAAATTACCCCTGTTCCTGATCGAATGTGTTGACTCGGAAGCCAGATATGCTCCAGTCCTTCTCTCTACTGCAATCATGATTGTAAACAGAGGTACCTCTAGGTACCAACACGACTGTATGGCCCAGCACACATGCATGTGAATCTACTGTACTAGTCAGGTATGTCAATGTGAGCTTCAGGTATACACCACACCTGTATGAAAGTGAAAAAAAACACACACACACACACACACACACACACCCTTCCATGCAGGGCCCAATTTGTTTTCACAAGGAGCCAAATACCTTAAATACATGATTAGCAGGGTCATTTCTGCAGGGCCTGAGAGACTGATGCAGAGAGAGAGAGAGAGAGAGAGAGAGAGAGAGGAGGATGAGAGCAGCACAGAAAGAGAGCAAGAGAGAGAGAGAATGAGAGCAGAAGATGAATAGGTGTTAGAGAGAGGGAAACAAGATGGAAAGATTTCAAAAGAAAAATGCTGAAAAATGTAGACTGCAAAAAAAGAAAAGACAGAGAGTGATGGGGCACAAAATCCAAAGGAGAACAAGACTCAGAGAAAGAGAGAGTGAAAGAGAGAAAGCACCAGGCCATGTTTTTGGGAGGAGGGGTGGTAGAAAGGGACGGTGTGTGTGTGTGTGTGTGTGTGTGTGTGTGTGTGTGTGTGTGTGTGTGTGTGTGTGTGTGTGTGTGTTTCCACACAAAGGCTGGCATTCATAGCAGTCTGGCTGTGTCCGGGCATCTTCAGAGCGTCGGTCGGCTGAGCGCCCCTGTGTTTCTTCAAGGAGAACTCTCTCCCTGGGCAGCCTAGCCGCTCCACCTAATGGGCCGGGGTTATGGGCTCCATCATTTGGGGAAGGAAGTTGTCAAGGCCAACAAGCCGGGGCAGGATCGCAGGGCCTTAGAAGCATCTGTCCATCAAGCTCACATGAGCCCCCTGCACTCACACACACACACACACACACACACACACACCCTCCCCACACCCCATACGGTGGCGAGTGGAAATTCGATCAGGGGGGATTTGCAGCCAAATGCCATTACAGAGAACACAATGGCAGTGAAATCTCCATGCTTCCCCTACGCACCCACCCATTTTGCAACGACGCCACCCGTATGCGCTGTGGGCAAACACGGCTGCTTTGTGGCTGCTGGTGGTGGTCGAGTGTTGTCATGGAGCAGCGGAGAAGCTGAGTGGACAAGCCTGGTGGGTGCCGCTGGACGGGTACACGGTGGGGGACCGGACAGCAAATCATTTACAAAGCATTCAGCCACTTCCACTCCGTCTCCCTCTCCTGGTGACCCCTGAACCCTGATCCCTGACCTGGGCATTGTCAGCCCGCCAGTTGACAGCTTGTGTTCCTCAAGGGGGCCTGGAATCCATTGGCAAATGCCAGTGCGCACACACACACACACACACACACACACACACACACACACACACACACACACACACACACACGCATACACATACTGAGACCCCTGAGAGCTTTAACCCATTCCCTTTGTCTGTTTCAACAAAAAGGAACACCAATCACCACTCCTCTTCGCACCTTGTCTTCCCCCTCTCTTTCTCTCCCTCCCTCCCTCTCTCTTTCTTTCTCTCTAATTCCCTCTCTCTTTCCTCTCCCTTCACATGGCACTCTTCACTGCTGAATACTCTCCCACAGCTTGTCTCAGTTATGAGCCCAATTTACTGCCACATCTCAGGTCTCGTCACCAACCCCCCCCCCCCCCCCCAACACACACACACACACACTTAATTTGTCCTCCATGCTCCATCAGTTCTGGACAGCACTCTTACCAGTTCTGTCCTTGGTTTTGGGTATTTCTTTTGTTAGGTTGTTTGTTTTTCTTGTCAAAGGTCCGATCTTTCACACGTTAAGAGGAAAGAAAGCTCACTACATAGAAAAGGGAAGTTTGGAATTAGGAACCAGTTTCTCGCATGATGACTATTTCTCTGAAAATCTGGAAAGTACAGGACCTTGTGTATGTGTCTTGACCTCACCAGACTAACACCACTTACAACAACCATTTTATTTTTATCGGAGTTCCTTGGCCACTGAACTTGTACAGGCTAAGTACATGCCTATCTCTGCCTTTGTATCTCTGACTGCAAACTGATTCTTTATCAACTCATATATTTTTTATTTCTGGGCAAAATAGCACAATGACTCCACCATTCACATCCTTTGCCAATCCTCCAAGTCACAGAATTCTTAATGCTCTGTTGTGTTCTTGCTTTGGTTCATGATATGCTTTGTTAAGATGTCCACTCTGTAAACTGAGTTTGTCTGAGGTGTTGAGGAACCAAGTGACAGATAGGCCTACTGTAACACTTGATTTTTTGGCTGTTTGTTTCTAAGGCAAAATGTAAGGCTCAACTGTGTAGATGAAACACTTTCTTTGCTTAATAATCCGACACATTTGAGGGTAAGCATGCAAGGACATTACAACACGAGATTCGATAAAATCAGATGAGATAAGATTGTACCAGTTAGAGCGGTATGTATATCCGCACATAGTGTGACTGCTGCCTTGTATGTCAAAAGAGGACACTTTTGTTGAAACAGGAGGTGAAAAGAGTTGCTGACAAGGGGGTGCGTGTGAGGGGCTCTGTATCTTGGTATGTGTGCTGCTCACCAGCCCCTTACATTCATCATTTAATAGGCCTATTCATCAAGATCATATTATAGTCTATTTTTCATTGCTAATTATAGGTGTTAATTGCTGTTGCATGTTAGCCCGTGAAAACACAGACAAACCCAGATTAGTCTGGCAGGGAAGCCCATTTCCAATGCTCCAAAAATCCAGGCACCAATCACAATCGCTAATCTGGCATGGAATTGAGTAAACAACTGCATTGAAAACCTTCGTTTTCAAGAAAGTTTTGATTGCTATACTTCTGAAAGGTTTGGTAAGAGTTTAATGCACCAATTTAAGTTTAATTTCACTGGTAGTTACGCCCCTGGAAGTTGTCAGTCAATGAAGCCTTTCCAGACCCACTCTCAATCTCAATATGTATTTTTTTTTATTAATTAACATTACTTTGTAGAAATTTGCTTTCACTTTGACATTAAAGAAGGGATTTTTGTAAATGATTGTAAAAAGGCCAAATTAAATTGACAAAGATTATATTTATTAAAGCAATAAAAGGGGAAATATCCAAGGGGGGTGAATACTTTTTATAGGCACTGTAGCTATCTGACAATAGCACAACATTGTTAGCTGTTTGAGAACATTGTCAAAGTGAGTTCATATAAGATTGTACAACGCACCATAGAAAACCAATGCATTGCCATTCTGATGCATGAACTTCTAAGCAACCTTGGCTGAATTACTCCAAAATTAGAGCTTAACATTGTATGGTGCTGCTGAAATTGGAGTTTTCAGACAGTATGAAGGTCCATGCTGTAACTAGGCAGAGCTGTATACAGTGTCTGGGGCTGTCAGGTAATAACTCCCCACACCTGGGATGAGAGTGTAGAGATGTGTAAAAGCTCCTTCAAGGCTGTGAAGGGATTTGTTTTTTGGTGGTTAATCAACAGCTGGAGGTCATCTTTACCTCTAGAGATGCATTGAAAGGCCAGTGGGGCAGCCATGGCCTACTGGTTAGCGTTTCAGACTTGTAACCGGAGGGTTGCCGGTTTGAACCCCGACCAGTAGGAACGGCTGAAGTGCCCTTGAGCAAGGCACCTAACCCCTCACTGCTCCTCGAGAGCCGCTGGTGTAGCAGGCAGCTCACTGCACCGGGATTAGTGTGTGCTTCACTTCACTGTGTGCTGAGTGTGTTTCACTAATTCACGGATTTGCCAGCTCTCTCAAGTCAATTCAAGAAAGCTTTATTGGCATGACATTATAAACCATTATTGTCAAAGCTGCATACTCACATTAAACAATGCACTCTCACATAGACAAAGACACAGACACACACAAACACACACACACACACACACACACAGACGCACACACAGTAAGCATGATATCACATCCTGATGATAGGTTGATCTCTTTCTCTCCCTCTCTCCCTCTCTGTCTGCAGGCCAGCATCCAGCTCAGATATCCTGGGTTCAGCGCTCGCCTCGTGCCCCTGACACCCAGGACTGCCTCTCACTCCCCTCCTCTGGGAGACAGACGGGAAGGGGAGATCAGAGAGGGGATCTACACCTCCGCCTCCACCCCCCACCCAGCCTCTGCTCCATGCTGGTTCAGAAGCACTAGTTTTAGCCCCACACCAACAAGCGTATTCCTCTTTCCCATCAGGAGAGGACTCAGCTTGATCCCTACCAGAGATGCTTTCTAGTCTGGTAGTGTTGTTGGTGGTCCGGATTGTGTGCATGTCTGTGTGTGTATGTGTGTGTGTGTGTGTGTGTGTGTGTATGTGTGTGTGTGTGTGTGTGTGTGTGTGTGTGTGTGTGTGTATGTGTGTGTGTGTGTGTGTGTGTGTGTGTGTGTGTGTGTGTGTGTGTGTGTGTGTGTGTGTGTGTGTGTGCTGCTCTCACTGTTCCTCCGGGGGAGGGGAGATTCTCCCTGCAGGATACTCCAGGGCAGCACTAATCCCTCGAGCATCTTCTCTTTCCCCATAAAGTCCCTCACTGAAGATGCCTTCAGAATTCCTAATGGTGGACCAGAGGACTGTGCATGTGGCTGAGAACAGCATATACTGGGGATGTTATGTCAAGTGACTTGGCATGTAATGTAATCCGTGTGAAGTGAGTTAGTGTTGGCTGGCTTCAGAACGTAAAAGTCCTACCACATATTTGTTCCAATCATTCATTAAACCAGCTGTTCATAACTGGCACAACTTTTCAGCCAGGCAAATAAGCTAATGGGTAAAACCACGGTCAATCACACATCAGAAGTGCACTTGCTTACGTAATACATGGCAGTGCTTTCTGAGACTGGGGTCTCCACCTCTGCGGACTGTCACAGCCAGGGGAGACTGAGCGCTGTAGAGGTCAGGAGGACGCCAGGAAGAACTCGGCCACACGTCACTAGGTGTGAAGTTTAATAAGCTGAAATATATTTATTATTGAAACCATAAATATATAAATTATAATCGATGTTAACCAACGGAGGGCAAAACATAAAATAAAAACAAAAGAGAGAAAAAAAACAAACAAAGAAATCAGCAAATGAAAAAAAAAAAGCTTAGTGATAATATTACTGTCTTCCTAAAGCAATGGTCCCTGGTCCCTCTAGCTACATCTGAATGGGAGCAGTCAGAGTGGTGAAGCTACACGGAGTATTTGACTACCTGTATAAATATAGCACCAGTTACAGTCACATCACAGCATACCTTAGGCCAGTACCAACTCCACACGGCAGCTACACTGGCCTGCATTGTTTGTTTCAATGGATATGTGCAGACTCATGCAGTTCATATGGTTTGTAAGTCATGTGTGTGGCGTGTGAGTATTTGTGGATTTGCTCCATGACAAAATCATGCCCTAGGAAATATCGCATGGCTCCCCGGTAGAACATTCAATGCCTCTCAGGTCACACACACACACACAAGCTAGCCCTATGTGGATGTGTGTGTGTGTGTGTTTTTGGGCATGTGAATTCATGTGTGTGTGTGTGTGTATGAGAGAAAGAGAGAGCAGAGGGAAGAGGGTTCTTTTGAGACTTGTCACTGGGGTTAAATGCTGTTCACCACCTTAAGCAACCCATCTAACTTATAACTTAGTGTTCACTGTAAGGCTAGATCCTGCTAGATTAAATTATCAACAGGTATTTGATATTAGACTTACTGTGCTAACTGTGTACTGTATGTGTGTGTGTGTGTGTGTGTGTGTGTGTGTGTGTGTGTGTGTGTGTGTGTGTGTGTGTGTGTTTATGCATGTGCACACATTCCTCCTGTCCCTTCACCCTCGTTCCACTTCCCCAAGCCAGATCAGTGGCTGTTTTCTCTAGTCGAACACACACACATCTCAGCACAGTGAAGGGGGACAAAAAGCAAAACAAAAGGAAAACGTACTTCCTGCTTGAATATAAGTAAGCGTAATATATTTTCTTAACAAAAATAAAGCATCTTCCTTTACTGTCAGCCTGTCCCCTCTGCATCACATATGTTCCTGCCAGTTGAGCTACTAGTTCTGAGATCGTTTCTGATATACTGTGGAGTAATATGCAACATCATCATAATCAATGAAAGAAGGAAAAAAAAACATGGATGGCAACAACAGCTAAAAAATATAAACATACAGATCTTTTCAGAACAGAGGTGAGAGAGAATCACAGAACTTTACAATGTCTCTGCTTCCACAGTGGAAAGAAACAGAGAGAGAGAGAGGGACAGAGAGAGAGAGAGAGAGAGAGAAAGAGAGAGAGGGACAGAGAGAGGGAGAGAAGGAGAGAAAGAGAGCGAGAAAGGGAGAGTCAAATGCTTGTGTGTATAAATAGTTTATTTGTCGACTGTCACTGCAGTGGGCCACGTGAGTGCCTCCTGTCCAGAGTGTCCATGTCGGCGCTTAGGGGTCCCAGGGAGAGAACATGAGACCTCGGGAGAGGGGGAGGGGGGCGCTCCAGAATGGAGAGGAGAGGAGAGGAGAGGAGAGATCTTCTGCTGGGCTCCACCACACACCATCTGCAGCTGCAGGTGGAGAGCATATGGCCTATGGCCTATGGACATTAAAAAGGAGTCCCATAGTTCCATACGGCTGCGCAGAAGCGTCCATGAAAAAAGGCCATATCTTTCTTTTACATCCTTTCTGTATCAGTTCTTTTTCAGTTCTCTTTCTGTCCTTTTTTGTACATTTGTTACAGTCAGAGTCTATTGAGAGTTCTCTCTGTGTGTGAGTGTGTGAGTTTGTGAGAGTGTCTGTGTGTGTGTGAGTGTGTGTGTCTGTATGTGTGAGTGTGTGTGTGTCCGTCCTTTGTGAAGTCTGTGTGGTTTGGACACATGTAGCAGCACAACAAACACATCCTCCTTCTCTCCCATTCCACTCAAATGTCGTCATCATTTTCATCATCATCATCATCATCATTATCATTATTATCATCATTACTATCGCTTGCATTAGTGTTTGATTGGTTAGGTCTGCCAGGCCCAGCAGAATGAAGTCATATCAGGTTGCAGGAAGAAAAGCACCTTTGGTATTTCTTATTCACTTTAGTCTCTCATCAGACCGCATTTTCTTTCATGTGTGTTGTCGGGTTTTTGTTTTTTTCTCTTTTTTTGGTGGTGGTGGTGTGGGGTCAAGGGTCAAGTGTCAAGGGTGAGTTCTCCGGACTCTCTGATTTCCTGTTTCTGTCCCACCTCGCCCCTCGCTGGCGTCTCTCCCGTTGGGTGGCCTCACCTCACGTCCACTGGAGGAGAAAAAACAGAGAGATAAACATCAGAAACAAACAAACAAACAGACACAGGACAACAAACCCCTCTGCAAGGGCCCCGCAAAAGAGCTCCACCAACAAAATAGTTCTACAAAATTGATTTTCTAAAAGCCAGATTCTCACTCCGGCTTTTCGCTTTTGTTCACAAGTACGGAAAATATGGTGGATAATATCCATTGCTCCTGTGCAGCACCGTTCCAGAACAGCTTCCCCATAGATTCTCATAATCTTCCCCCAGCCCTGGATATTCCATGCAGGAGGTTTAGTGATAAATCTGGGTTAACTCAAGTTAACTCACAGTAAGTGGTAAACCTCCTAAAAGAAGAGCTCATTGGCTTTGATTTGCTAGGGAAATGAAGCCATAGGGCTCTTCTATTAAGAGGTTTACCACTTTGTCTCCCAGGTTTGTCACTAAACCATCTACTTGAAATACACCTGTGGTCACTGACCTAAGGGCTGTACTATAAAGCGAGGTAACTGGCTAACCTGGATAACTTTGGGAGTAACCACTGATCTCTAAAAGAACACTGTGCTAAACAGCTATTGTTTCTAATATGGCGTGTTGTTTGAAGATCAGCAGTTACTCCTGAAGTTACCTGGGTAAGCCAGCAGCCTTGCTTCGTAGTAGACCCCTCTAGGGTCTTTTCCCATGATTTAGCCCAACATGTGGTTGTGATACCCGTGCATCCAGAGTGGGGCGGAGTAAGGTGGGGTGAGGTGGAGTGGATAGGTGGGGGTATACAGCAGAGGCTAGTGGAGGTGTTAGCCCGCATGAGCTGTGCTACACCTGTTGTTTGGGTGATGGAAGTGATGGAGGTGACCCAGTGAGAGATTAGCAAGTGTCACTGCATGGAGACTCTAGTGTGGATTACGCTGTGATCAACACCAAAAGTGACATTGTGCACCACCAAGAACAAAATCAGCAAATACAAAAACACACACAAACACACACAGATTAAGTGATCAAGCATGGGGACACCACAGGGGTGTGTAGGCGCGAGTGTGAGCGCGAGCAAGCAAGCAGAGATCACACACACACATGCAGAGCAGCAGAGGAACTCCAGGGCAGGGCCCCCGCTCTGATTGGCAGAAGGAGAATTACGGGCGATGGGGGAGGGGAGGTGGCGGTTGGTGGAGGTGGTGGGTGGTGGTTGGTGGCAGGGCGGTTCATTCTCTCGCTCTCTCGTGATTGGCCGGTGGGTGAGGTACGGACGGGGTGATTACGTGGCCCTGGCGGTGCCAAAGTCCTACCTGCAGGCGTCTGGAGTCCGGAGAACGCAACGCGCCCAGCAATTTTCTTTTTTTTTTTTTTACGGTTTGTTTTGAGTGTTTTGCTATGTGGCCAAACGCTCCTTGGTGAGCCTGCTCTTTCTGTGTTTTCCTTTCTTACCCTTGGCCCTGCGGTGGCCTGGAAGCACAAGTTTGGAAGGATGGATGGATGAAAAACGAGGATAGGGGAGCATGTTAGTGAGAAGAAAGAGAGGGAAGGGGGGGGGTAAGAGACAGAAAAAGAAAGAGGGTGTGTGAGAGAGAGAGAGAGAGAGAGGGAGAGAGGGAGAGAAAGAGAGAGGGAGGGAAAGAGAGAAGGGGGGAAGACAGAGACGCAGCCGGGGGGAACAGCAGGTCATAATTACACACTGTAAATACTTCAGATGGCTTATCAGTGGCACAGCGGCTAGCTACCCGCCCACAATACAGACAGGCCGTTAGCAGTGCACGCACACAAATACATACACACACACACACACACACACACACATACACACACACACACACGCGCCGTAAGCAGCCAGCAAGGCGAATAGTCGTCGAAAACACACACACATACACACTTTCATGCTTTCACTGATACATAAAGAAGAAGCAAAAACACATCAAAATGCAAAGGCATGAAGTAAGACCCAAAGACTAATGCTAGTCACCAACCCAAACACACACACACCCTCTTGCTAACCCTCAAACGCACACACACACACACACACACACACACACACACACACACACACACACACAGACAAACACATAAAAGCTTTAGCGTTGGGCAATAGCAGGCTGGATTGCAGGTGTGTCCATTTGACAGCGGCACACAGTCACACAGCCAGGTCACCCAGTGCACCGGGAGAAAACAAATACAAACACACACACACACACACTCCGTCTGTGACACCAAGC
>NC_055959.1:14919432-14931932 GCF_018492685.1 Alosa sapidissima | reverse complement strand
AATACCCCCCCCCCCCCCCCCCCCTGTAATGCTCTTACTACATAAATGTCATGTGATGTTGCTGTTGTTGTTGTACCTAGACTGTAACGTGTGCGTGTGTGTTTGTGTGTGCGTTTGTGTGTGCGTGTGCGTGTGCGTGTGTGTGTGTGTGTGAGGTTTACATGCACAGAAAAAAGATATGTCTTCCCAGAGCTCTGGGTCCCTGAGGGACTTTAGAACAGTTGTGAAGTGAAGCAGAACTGGCTGTTATCTGTAACTGGGCTACCCATATACTGTAGTCACGTGTAAAAGAAGAAAAAGGTGTAAAAACATGAATCCTGTAATTACGCTGTGTGTGTGTGTGTGTGTGTGTGTGTGTGTGTGTGTACCCGTATGATGTGTATAAGACCTCACATGCTCAGATTGTGTGTGTGTGTGTGTGTTTGTTTTTCTGTTTGTGCATGTGGGTCTGTATTGTGTATGTGTATGTGTGTTTTTGTTATCTGTGTGTGTGTGTGTGTGTGTGTGGTCCTACTCACCCACACTCCTCTTGCGTCTGCGGTGGACCTGCGAGCTCTTCAGGTCCGAGTAAGTGTGGGAATAGTTCTGCTTGTGCTGCTTCTGCTTGTGCTCCTCGATGACTTCATTTCCCGTACCTCGTCAAAACACAAGGCGGCCATATTACTTCCCCGATCACTTTTCATGAAAGCTAATTTAACTCCCCACCCCACCACAATGACTCCATTCAGGCCTCTACAGTGCCCTGAGCCTAATAGAAGGTAAATGAGTCTGCGGCCGCGTGATCTGCTAGGCTAGGAGGGATTGTATCATTTCCCTTGGCTTCCACTAGCGCTTTCCACAACAAACAATGGACTCGGTTAGTCATCGCCCTTAATTGGGAATTCACCACCTTGATTATGTTGAGCAAAGAGTCCATGATGTCATTCAGGCAGCCACTGTAAACAGGCCTGAACACAAGATGTCTGAGCGCAAAAAACTCTGTGCAAATACAGAGCATGTGTGCGCCTGTGCCAGCCGAGAACACACACACACACACACACACACACACACACACACACACACACACACACACACACACCACACACACACACACACACACACACCTCCCATACACATCCATGGACATTCACTACTACGTTCAATGACATGCATTTGCGAAAGGTTGTTCAGGAAACCTGCCCTACAAACAAACAGGCAAGTGTTCAACCTTTACTGTATTGTGCCTTTGCAAAGCACGCGTGCGACTGCTAGAGACGGCAGCCCCGCCTGCGCTCCAGTTCTGTACAGCTGCTGTTGCAGACACACACTAGCCTACGCTGCCTGCCTCTGTCTGCCGCGGAGTCTCCACAGTCTGGCACAGGTGTTCTTCCCTCGTGGCCTACATCTGGCTCCAGGAGCCTGACCTACTATAGGTCTGAGTGGCAGACAAACAACTTCACGACAGACGAGCGGCTTTATTCAGTGATACTGCAAACTGAATTATGGGAATCCCACAAACTCAAATTTCAATTCAAAATGCTTTATTGACATGACAAATAAGGCAATTTCATTTTCAAAGCAGTCATAACTGAACCAGTTCTTGCTCTCGTTCTCTCTTCTCTCCCCCCCAACTCTCTCTATCTGTCTCTTTCTCCTCTCTTCTTCTCTCTCTCCTCAGTCTCTCCGTCTATTCGAGCCCATACTCTTTTGTTTGTTCCCTGTTGCCTTAACGACCTGAGCAAAAGCAAGACACAAATCTCACAGGTAAACACTGAGGCGCTTCCAGGTCCCTTTTGTCCCTGTGTGGACTTCAAACAGACACCCGTCTGTTTAGCAAACACACACACACACACACACACACATAGACTTTCACACTCCTTTGGCCTGTTTGTTTGCTTTGGACTGGGGACCACTCCCGCCTCCTCTGGTTCGGGTCCTGACCCAAAGACTCAGTGGTGACAAGGAAGAGCGAGTGTGTGTGTGTGTGTGTGTGTGTGTGTGTGTGTGTGTGTGTGTGTGTGTGTGTGTGTGTGTGTGTGTGTGTGTGTGCGTGTGTGTGAGTGTAGCGTCCCGTAGAGGAGATCAGGGGGCTGTATGCTACACTCAGCTTGCACCCATCTGACCTCACCTGTCAAACACACCTGAAGCAGGCCAGCATTGGACACTGGGAACAAAATTTTCCTTCCATGAGTAAATACTGGTTTCTCTCTCTCTCACTTTCTTCTCTCTCTCTCTCTCTCTTCTTAACCTTCTCCTGACCTGCATGTTCTGAATGGGCCTAATACATAAAGAACTCTTTTGTGGAGCAATTTCTTTCAACGCAGAGGAACTGACAAGAGATCAAAAGACGCGCAGCAAAGCGCAGCACAAGACAGGAGTGGCAAGAGCTGAGCAGGGGAATGGAGGGATAGAGAGTAAGAGGAAGAGCAAGACAGAGAGAGAGAGAGAGAGAGAGAGAGAGAGAGAGAGAGAGAAGTGGCTTTTAAGTTCCTCAAATGGGAAACTGACAACAAGCAAGAACAAGAGAGACAGAGAGACAAGGGCAGAGAGGAAGAGAGAGAGTGAAGAAGAGAGGAGCACAGATGAGTAAGGGAGAAAGAGGGATAGAGAAAGGGGTGTGGGAGAGAGGAAGAGAGAGAGAGAGGTGCCGGAAAGTGTGTAGTAGAGAATAGCACAGGTGATTGAGGGAGAGAGTGAAGAGGAGAAGAGCACAACTGAGGGAGAGAGGGGGATTGAGAGAGGGGTGGAAGAGAGGAAAAGAGAGAGAGTGAGAGAGTGAAGATCACAGGTGATTGAAACTAATAACAGGGCCCAAGCCGGAGTGGCAGAGTGGAGTGCTAAAAAGCCCCTCTCTTCTCCTCTTCTCTCCTCTCTTCTCCTCTCCTCTCCTGGCCTGAATCACTAACGCTCCACTGACTTCCAATTACTCCCTCCATTAGCGGAAAGCCTCCACTCTCTCTTCCTCTCCCACCCTCCCTTACATCACTCTCTCTTCAAACAACGAGCTGCTCTTGTGGCAAGCGAACAGGACGCGCTCCAGGGAGAGAGAGAGAGGGAGAGAGGGCAGCTGTTATCTGGCCCGGCTCTCAGAGCGCAAGATAAGGGCTGGCCGCTGCATGCCAGCGCAGACCAGAGGATAATCACCCTTTAGGGCACCTGCCTAGGTGTGAACAGCCAAAGATTAGGACTGTAAAAGCACAGTTTTTTTTTTTTTTTTTTTGCTGATGCACTGAAAAAGCTGGTGGCATTAACTGACTCAAACGGCGTGAAAGAGTCTGATTGAGCAAGCCAGGGGGACTAAGAGCTGGCCAAAGCATCTGTCTGTGGATACTCACACTACAGTATTTTTTAACTAAATGTGTCTGTGTGCGTGTAGTAAATGTGTCCTTCTTTCAGACACACACAAACACACATAACTAACACCACTAACAAAAAAGACAGACACACACACACCATAGGTCACAGGCAACATTACTGTCCTGTCGCTTGCAACAAAAGCACTGAAAATACACTGCTGGCGTCACATGCCTCTGAATGGGCCGACCTGACGGTCTGGCAGCCAGACAGATTTATGCTGCCGCAATAATAATCAGGGTACTACTGTTACCCCGGAAAACATTCCTTCACGAGGAAGGCATCTAAATTCAATTATGAACACCTCTTCTCATGCAAGGGACACTGCAACACACACAAGAAAGCTTTATTCCGGGGCTAAAGTCCAGTCGCAATAAGACAAAAGAGTCGTCTGTACTTTCTGTAAAGAAAGTGGCCTGTTTCCCTCTTAAATAGAAGATCACCCCAGGGCAGTTGCCCGAAATGAGCACTAGTGCACCAACAAAGATATGATATTGACCGTGTCAACTATGTCTCTGTATTTAGGCCGACCTTTGAAGAGCTATTTGTAATTCGGTGTTCACCACCAAACCACATAAAAGCCCTCATACGATGTATGGTGCGTGCCTGAATAAATACAGACTCATGTGAACGCAAACAGCCTCAACCCGTGCAACACTGTAATACAACCCAACTTTGAGAGAGAGAGAGAGAGTCGTGTTGGCTACCACATTCAAGCAGCACGATTGTGGCTGGCAACCTCGCGCCTTGCGTTCTCGTTTTACAGTGATACGTACACCCACCGACAAACGCCATAAAGCGACCTGATTGCGGTTGACAACTGCCAGAGGAATCCAGCCAAACGCATACCTATGTGAAAGTCCACGTATGTCATATGTGTACAGCCGCGCATATGTACGCGCTTACACCACAACTCAGTTTCAGTGGCTGCCTACAGCCAACGGATCACGCCTGTAACCGCACAAGTTGGCCTCATCAGTCACCCTCTCCCGTCAACATAAATCGCATCCCGCGTTTCTGATGCGTGTTTGTTTACGCAGAGTTCATAAATACGACTTTGACACATCACAAAAAGAACCTCCCCCGGATATATCAAGTTTAAACTCAACTTGTGTGCAAATTAAGATTGGATTGCTATTTGGTCCAACGCAACATAGCGCACATTTTTCCTCATTCACGAGTCTTTTCGATAACCGGGGGGGTCTCTGGAATTTTTTGTGCAAATAATAGTCTTTCTTTTATGCCACCCTAGCACTGCCTGGAACCAGACGGTTTATAGTGAAACACCATATAACTCCTAAATAGGGTAAACATGCACATGGTATCGCTCAGAATGAGAGATTAGAATTGGACAAAGTTCACTGCAGCGGACCAAGTCAAGGAGCTGGGATTTACCTACGAAGTCTATGTCCAAGAGCCGCTGGAGGTCGCTGATGCTGTTGATTTCACTGTGGGACAGTCGCTCAATCAGCTCTTGTGGAAGTTCCTTCAGTCAAAAGAATTAAGAAATGAATAAACACACAGGATTAGGGAAGACTAAATCAAACAAAACGCCTACATGTATTCACTAAATTAGACATTATTATATGCGCTAGAGTGTTTACGGTGAGACCGACAGCATGCGTGCTTCACTGCTCTTGTACACAGGGCGCAGTTTACAGTTCACTCAGCCGCTCCACTTTCCACTTGCACTTGTTGCAGCGTCACTGCGCTTCGTTTGCCATGAGACACATGTATTTATATCACTGCAAGGCAAGAACTTATGCCCCAGCCAAATGTAACCGGGAAACTAAACTGAATGGACGGGTTTGTAAACATGCTATCCTCTATAGATCTGCACTACACTGAGTCATGCCTGAGTGTTTTAACAGCGTGCTGAGGAACACCCTGAGTGTTGATCTTCTGATCCCAGTGAAGTAGATAAGTTGCCCCAGGGCAACACGTTTGTCTTGCATTTACTTCCATTCGGTTAAGGCACCGGATACCGACTTAACAAGTACAGTAAATGAGCACACACTGTGTATGCCATAGTAGCCCATCTGTTTCAAAGCAAAATTAGAGCAATATTTAGCTGACTTTGTAAACATGTGTTGTAAGTGATTTTGCCGTGGTTTTCCCACGCCTCTGCTGAAATACAAGAAACCTCGGCAACCGAATCCCTCAGCGCATGCAAAACCTAATTTAGTTACTAGTGCCAGCAAGAGGGGTTAGGCTATACGGGGCAATGCTGAACACATTTCAACCTGTTGTGTGTTGTGCGGACGTGTTTTGTGCGCTTTACCTCGGCATTAATGAGCACCAGGCACGACGTACAGAGGAGGAAGTAGAAAAGTGCGGTTCTCATCTCCCTTTAATTTCGATTTCCCCCAAAACAAGAAACACGTTTTCTTTAGGAGCCGCCAAGTCGCTCCTGAGCGCAGGGGACCCAGTACCATCCCTCGGAGAAAGCGGGGTGAGAGAGGGGATCCTCCAAGAGCCACGTCCAGCCCAGCGAACAGTGGCTCTCGGCAAATCTGAAGGAGTTTCAAGTTGACCGTGGCGTTTCAGGGCCAGACCTGTTCAATTTCCAATTTGTACTCGCCCGAGACTCCCAGAGTAGCTTTTCTGATGGTAGCTTCTCAGGCGACAGTTCGACATGGTTCCAGAAGTCAGCCAAGCGAAACAAGTTCTAGATCGGAACCTGCAGGCATTGCTCCAGAAATTATATTATGGGATTATTTTATTGCAGGCTATGAAAACAAATGAGAAAATACCTTGAATAGAAAATCGAAAGTTTCCCAAATGGCAAGTAATTTAACAATCAGCAGAAAAGTGACAGACTCCAATTTGTAGCTGGAAATTGCTAAAGACAAATCTTCTCAACTGCGTCCGCTTTCTCAGTGATACAATCCAAAAAACGTGGTCCGTGAATAAAAAAATGAAAAAGAGGTGAGGGTTACGTGTACCGATTTCTCTCCTGTAGTGTTCGAAGAAGGGGCAGATGCGCGACAGGTCCTTCTGTGTCCAGGACTGCGCGCTGTGTGCGAGGCTGAGCGCGTCTGAGCCGCGGGATATAACCAGCCTCAGCCTGCGTCTCAGATGCGCCGCCCCCCGTCTTTCCAGTAATCTCGCATCAATCCACCAGGGAGCTGGTTGGCTGTTTGCTGCATGTAAAATATAACCCTGCCCTCCCTCCCCACACCGCTCCACTCTCAGACTAATAGTCAGGTATAAATGGCATTTGTGCAGATGCCATGAATTGAGCTTGACTACTTCAGTGAGATGGATTATCTGCCTTCATTTGTGTGTTGTGTGTTTAACTGATAGTTGTGGATTAATCTGAATGCTCATACTTGCTCAAGATTCTTCAACATAATATCCAAACCCCAACTAAATAGTCCAGCATAATTATGCAACAGCCAGGAAGTGTTGAGACATTGACTAGTTTGACTTTTTTCATTTCCCAAAAAGAAAAGAGCAAGACAAGTCATGTATGTGCAGTGTGACAGACTCTGAGTACAATTCCATGTCAAATTCCTCAGTCTAAATTTAGACATGCCAGCCCTTCATCCTGAGGGGAAAGTCATTCATTCCCTCTTCCCCACTCCACTCCACTCCACTCCTGTGTGAGAAAGGATGACACATCGCATTTCCCACCCAGACCTCAGCTCGGCGGCTCGCCTCTCTCTCAGTGGCTTTTTTGAATGGCTTGGTAGAGGGTGTGTGAGAGACAGCCCCATCCCCAACACTGTTCCTGTCCCCCAGCCGTGTCGGCATCTCTGCTCTGGCAGGTGTTGCGTAACAAGCTGGCCTGATGAGGTCTCCCCCAGCGGATCCCGAGTCTCTCCTCCTCCTCCTCCTCCTCCTCCTCCTCCTCTTCCTCCTCCTCTTCGCTCCCCTGGGGCCACCTCACGGTGACAGGCCATCCTTAGCCATTACATCACAGTCGGCACTCAGCTCTGCTCCACACCACATCAAGAGCGTTCCGGGGGGGGGGGGGCACCAAACAAGAAAACAGAGAAAGGAAGAGGGGATGAGGTGAGCGAAAGGAAGGAAAAGATGGGCTAATGGAGGTGGAGGGAGGGAGGGAGAGAAGGAGGGTGGAGGGAGGAGTTTCAGAAGTGGAGAGAAAACAGGAAAAAAGGGACAAAAGCAGAAAACAATAAAAGTGTGATACTGACAGAGAGCGAAACCGAGAGAAGAGGGGAATTTAGGATGATAAAGAGGGAGAGAGGGAGAGAGGGTTGGAGAGAGGAGGGGTTGGGGAATGCAAAAGAGAGACAG
This sequence comes from Alosa sapidissima, assembly GCF_018492685.1. NCBI lineage: Eukaryota > Metazoa > Chordata > Actinopteri > Clupeiformes > Clupeidae > Alosa > Alosa sapidissima. The sequence continues at coordinate 14,924,336 of NC_055959.1, read as the reverse complement.
AGAGAGAGAGAGAGAGAGGTTCCAGCTTCTGGAATACACGCGCTATTAAACAATATGTTTACTGGCAACTGCTCTCTGTGTACCTGACAACATCAGCCCCAATAAATAGTTTTATGGAAGCTGGCAGGCACACAGTAAAGCAGGCCATAAAGGCACACTGGAGAAAGGGCGCTTCTCTGAGCAACACCATGAGCAAGCCAGGGAGTGAGGGAGTTGAAGTGAGAGGGTGAATGAGTGAGTGGGTGAGTGGGAGTGAGAGGGTGAATGAGTGAGTGAATGAGTAAATAGCAGTGAGAGGGTGAATGAGTGAGTGAATGAGTGAGTGGAAGTGGGAGTGAGAGGGTAAATGAGAGAATGAATGAGTGAGTGGAAGTGGGAGTGAGAGGGTAAATGAGTGAGTAAATGAGTGAGTGGAAGTGTGAGGGTGAATGAGAGAGTGGAAGTGGCACTAAGAGGGTGAATGAGTAAGTGTCCATGGCAGTGACAGGTTGAAGAAGTAAATGTGGCAGTGAGAGGGTGAATGATTAAGTGTTCGTGGCAGTGACAGGGTGAAGAAGTAAGTGTGTCAGTGAGAGGGTGAATGAGTAAGTGTCCATGGCAGTGAGAGGGTGAATGAGTGAGAAAGTGAGTGAGAGACTTAGTGAGCAAAGGAGAGGGTGAGATAGTGAGAGTGTGAATGAGAGTGAGTAAATGTGTGAGTGTGGGAGGTAGTGACAGTTGACCCCCCCCCCCTTCCCCCACCTCCCCAGGAAGTGAGAGAATTCCAGCGTTGCACGGATGTGGTGGACATTTCATTTCAGTCCAGCCAAAAGGGCCTCAGGACTGGCCAACCTCTCCCCTGACACCAAAGTCCAGTGATGGACATGGAATGCATAAACAACCCAGTTCTCATGTGAAGATATCACATCCTATAAATCACATGCAATGCACACTCAGTGCCACCACCACCATGACACACACGTTCCTATGCTCATCTTGAAAGCTAATGATACAGAAAGCAGCTTTTGGAGTAATGTTCCTGAGCAGTGTTCCTGAGTATTGTTGTTTGGGGACATTTCCAGAGAATTTTAATTCTCAGGAAGCAAATGGTCATTGTGATACAATCAGAGTTTGGAATACATCAAACGTTTTATGTGATTGCCCGGCAACACTGCTCAAAAGAGTTACCCATGCATCATTACCTTATAGGGCTGTTCACACCAGGACCGATAACTATGAAGATAGCTACAGTATAACTAACGCTATGAGTGTGCACACTGAAGAGAAAGTCTCTCCTCATGTTGATCAAAGCGATGTCTAGAATGTGATGGATTCTGATTGGCTATCAGCTTTTTATCGTTCTCAAAATTGCTCTGAAGGTGATCCCCCAACGATATCGCTCTCCATGTCGTTATTTTTATACTTTATGTGTGGATGTTTTTGTTGTTCCTTTTGCTGTTATCATTATAGTAATTGTTCTTGGTGTGAAGGGTCTGAGATGACATTCCTTTGTCATTTGTCATGTGCTTGCAGTGTTGTTTAAACATGGAAACACACAGTGACCTCTGACCTCGTATTGGTCAGCCTTCAGCCGAAGTGAAGAGATCCCCACCCAGCCCTATCAGGCTATCACACCATGAGTCACACTCCTGTGTGTGTGTTTGTGTGTGTGTGTGTGTGTTTGTGTGTGTGTTAATGTAATTATATGGTCCTGTATGACTTGATATGATCCTGTATTACTACTACTAATACATGTTTTGATGCTTTCTATATTTCTTTGCTTTGACAACACTATCCAATCCAATTGAATTGAGAGATAGAGACAGTGAGAGAGAGATAGAGAGAGAGATAGAGAAATATACTCCCCAGCCCCCATCCACCTCCGCCCCCTCTGAGGGTTAAAAATCCCCAGGAGATATCAAAGGCCTCCAACCACACCAACATACTCTGGTTGCACAGGCTGGGTTATTAGTGGTTTCTGATTGACCGTTTAGGGGATGACACAGCTCTTGATTATGCCAAGAGCCCCACATAGCCCGGCACACACCTGAGTGTCTGGGAGTTGGAGATGTTGCCATGCCAACGTCTCAGTCTCGTTCTGTAAACAGCTGAGAGATCTTCTTTTTTTTTTTACAGAGGTAATTCCTGAGAAGGTTTGTCCCTGTTCAAAGGTCTGCATTCCATCAGGCTGGATTCTGCCCTGCCCCTGTACCAGAGAGAGAGAGAGAGAGAGAAAGGGAGAGAGAAAGAGAGAGAGATTGGATGCATATCTATTTGCCATATATTGTATTCCAAGTATTCTCTATGTAAACTTATGTTTATTAAAATGTTCTGCTTTGGCAATGCAAACATATTTGTCATGCTAATAAAGCTCACTTGAATTGAAATTAAATTAAGAGAAATTGAGAGAGAGAGAGAGAGAGAGAGAGAGAGAGAGAGAGAGAAATACAGATTGATATAGCGTACAAAGAGGGCAGGACAGCTAATGAAGCAATAAGAGACAGAAGAGTGAAGAGAAAGATAGTTAATCGAGAGAACACAAGGGGGTTAGAGAGAGAGAGCTGACACCTTCTGAGGAGTTATTCCTGGTCAGCACTCCTGCTTACCTGGACACACCTGGCATTTCCAAATGGCCTGCAGACCGTAGCCACCTGAGGGTGCTGGACGTAGACGTAATGAGAACTGATGATTGGCCACAGCACTGCCCACCTGCTGGGCACAACGGTGGGCCTGTGTTCGTCTCCTGCCCTCATTTTAATTAGACACACTCCCGCTCTGCTTCACCCATCTCTGCCAGGCCAAAGCATTGGCACTGCCATTTGGCACTGGCCTTCGCCCGATGCCAGCCTTTATGAGAGTTGTTTTTAATGGCCGCTGGGATGCATAAATTCATTATTACTGGGATCTTCTCAGTTACTTTCAGCAAACACACACACACACACACACACACACACACACACAGCCTCTGGCTGTCCAGGTCCAGGTGAGTTGGCCTATTAATGCAGGAAGGCCAAGGTGCCCAGTTTCACTCTCAGGTGGTCTCTTAAGATCCTGACCAGGCACTTTTCTGAAGACACGACTTTGTATGATTGACCAAGAGAATAGGATCTATAGCTGCTAAACATACTAAAGCCACTGTATCATACGGTACCCAATATACACATACTCTCTCTCTCACTCTCTCATTCTCCCACTCACTCTCTTGCTTTGTCACTCATTACTTCACTCATTCACTCTTACTTTTCACTTTTAAAAAAAAGAGTTGTGTTAATAGGGTGTGCAGTGTTTCCAAAGTATAAAGAACAATACAACAAGACACTTGAGTTGCAATGTCCCGTGATGCAAAAGGCAGAATATAAAATCACACATGCATGCATGCACACACACACACACAAACACACACACACATATATGCACACACGCACACACACGCACACACACACACACACACACACACACACACACACGCACACACACACACACACACACACACACACACACACACACACATTCACAGACACACATACAGACACACATACACATACACATACACATACACATATATACACACATACATACACACACACACATATACACACACTTTTATCACAGGTATGTGTGGCATACTAAGAAACACCATGCCAAAAGGGGTATAGTGCCTATCTATCAAAAGCTGTAACTTCTCTCCTCTCATGCAAATCTGCAAGAAAAAGACTCAGCACACACACATACACACACACACACACACACACACACACACACACACACACACACACACACACACACACACACACACACAGACAGAGAGGGAGAGGGAAGAGACTGGCAACAGTCGCTGAAGATGATCTCTGTTTTAAGCGAGATCATCACTTCCCTCTGAGTCTGCCCCTGACCTTGTGCCCCGGCGTGAACAAAAGTCTCACAGAGGCAGACCACCAGTGTGTGGGAAGCCCCTCAAAAAGACACACAAATGCATGCACTAGAACACACACACACGGACACACATGCACACACATGCACACACAGAGAGAAACACACATGCATGAATACACACACACACACACACACACACACTTAGTCAAACTGGCTTAGATCTGTATAACAAGTTGTAACAAGTAGTTCTCATCCCCTTTCATGCTTGGCCAAAGTCATTTATTTACACACACACCCCACTCTCCCACCTTCTTTCTTCACTCCCTCGCTCTCCCTCTGTGTCTTCCTCTATCTCTCTCCCTCCCTCTTTCTCTTTCCCTCTCTCTCTCTCCCTCTTTTCTCTTTTCCTTCTTTCCCTCTCTTTGTTTCTGTGTATCACTGTAGGCTTATGGCATGTAGAGGTGTGCTGAGGAAAAGCAGTGTGATTGCACCCTGCTCTGGTGTCCATCAAACACTGACCCAACCCCAGTGTGTTTGTGTGTATGTGTGTATGTGTGTGTGTGTGTGTGTGTGTGTGTGTGTGTGTGTGTGCATGCTGGGAACAGCAGCGGAGGGAAGAAGTGGGGTACCCCTGCACCATGGTGGTCTGACCTGCACTAAATCCAGAGAAACCCCCATGCCACAGGCACAGAGATGTATGGGTGCCAGGATGGCACAAACAGTATAAGTGAATTAATGGCCTTTTTCTGTGAGAGGCAAGGAACAGCCATAGTGGAGAAGACTCAGAGTGTCTATGAAACTATGGTTATGGTGGACTATGAACAAATCCCTATTCATGTGCCATATATACATTTTGCCTACATTTGTGGTCATATGTAATTTTTAAAAATGTCCCATGTTGAAGTGGCTCCAGTTGTATGTGACATTTTCAACTCCTTCTCTTGCAGCAGTGGAAGGAAGCGCGTGTGGAGACTTTTTCAGATAAAAAGGGAGAAAAAGAAGGTTGGAAGGTTCTTGTTCTGAATTGTGAGAGTTATTCTAGCCTGCGGTTG
>NC_055959.1:14909432-14914432 GCF_018492685.1 Alosa sapidissima | reverse complement strand
GCCTGGTGGCGCGCGGGGGTGACTTCAGCAGCGCCGCGCTGACCAGTTATTTACTTGTTTTGCGCCAGGAAATGAGTGCCGATAGCAAGAACAAGCTTGGGAACAAAGAGGGGAAAAGAAAAGCAAACACTAAGATCTAATCTCTCGCTCTCCATCCCTCCCTCCATCTCCCAGACTCTGGTCCCACTTTCAAAGACTGGGAATAAACCGACACTTATTGTCGAGGGAGCGCACCCCCCCTTGGGTTTCCATAGTCTGCACTGTATCGACACAGAGTCTGGAACCGTTCACATTCAACATGTTAGGCGCTTACATTCTACACCGATGTTTATTTCAACGGCCGCAGATCACTTACAGAATGCAGATAGGGTATCGCATTTAGAGATATTTGCGTCATCAGAAATATTTGTGTACGGAATTCCAATTCATGAACTCTAAATCATTTATGAGCATAAACAGAAAGCATATTGGTCAAGCGGTCACAAAAACATTATTCTTCACAGGAAGAGGCACAGTGCCATTTGTGAGGTTTCAAAAAGTGACATTGGATGCCAAAAAACCTTTTATTGTTCCTTGGGAAGGTGAGGATTAATATTAGCTGCAGACCCTCTGACCTGGCCTTTAATCAGGCTGACCCCCTGCTAGCTATCGAACTGCTGTCCAGGCCAGTGATGTCTCCCATTGGGCCACCTGCGTCCAGATCTGCTACCCAGACAGAGGACAGAAACTCGGAGAGTTGCACTGAAGTGTGTTGATACCATATAATGATGGAATACAGTGCAGTAAACAGCAAGAAGCAACTAAATAGGAAAGGAGAACAAAAGACACATGAAATGGGCACAACAGGGTGAAGGTGTTGCTTTATGATTTGAAATCAGAGGAACTTCTTTGGTGGCTGATGATTCTCATGGTGAAAGGGAAATGCCGTGCATCACTTGGTGATAGAACCTTCCTGCTAGCTGTAGCTAGGCTAGCGTCCTGCTGCACCCACAGTCAGAGGCCGCAGGTATTGATGTTTCTCCTGGCTTTCTCTCTCTCCCACTCTGTGGTGGGCGGCCATGTTGGAATGCTGGTGTAGGCTGCACTGGATGGCACGGTGATCTCCTGACCTGGTCTTGTGCCCCTTCAGCCCGTACAACTTTAACCCTCACCCTCACTACCCCCACACATCCACCACTAACCCTCACTACCCCCACTGCCCCAATAGTTCTCTAAAACCTCTCATCAATCCCATCATGCCCTCTGATGCTCACTCATCTGTGACCCTGCCCTGACCTCTGACCCTGTGTGTATGGGGGGGGGGAGGGGGGTAGTGGGGAGTGGGTGGGGGTTTGACGCTTGCTGGACGATGCCCGTGACCTCCTGGGTCTCAGCGCGGATTGTGCCACGTACACCCTGTGGCAACCCTGCCCCCCTCCCCACGTTCATTAGCAACAACACAGCAGACTGGAGGCTTGGGGGTCACTTCTCACAGAGATGAGAGGTGGTGTGTGTGTGTGTGTGTGTGTGTGTGTGTGTGGAGGTGGGGGGGGGGGGGGTGCTAATCAATATTAAGGCTCTGCTGGAGCAATGGAGAAGGAGGGGGATGAAGAGGAGGAGGGTCTGAGGGGAATCTGTTGGGTTGGTGTCTTAATTAGCCCTCTCGTTAAGCACACGGGAAGCTCGCAGCACTGCAGAGACGGAGGCCACAGGCTCAGTGTGCGAAAGGAGAGCAGAGTGGAGGAGAGGAAGAGAGGAGGAGGAGGAGGAGGAGTAGAAGGAGGGACATGAGAGAGGGTTGGCACAGATCTCATGCCCTGAGGGCCATGTTTGAAGCAGCAAAACTGGAAACAAATCTAGTGGAACAAAACACACACACACAGACAAAAAACCCCATACAATCATAGACAAATACCGACAAGTTCACACTCACACACAAACATGCACACACACACACACACACAAATACTGACATGAGAATGCGTGTCCACACACACACACACACACACACACACACACACACAAACACAAACACAGACAGACAGACAAAAACGCACATAATCATTGACAAATACTGACAAGTTCACACACATACACACACACACACACACAGACACACACACACACACACACACACAAAGCAGACTACACACACACACACACACACAGACACACACACACACAAATCAAACCGCACACGGTTCCCAAATCCCCACAGGAAGTCCACAACAAAGTTAAAAGATCACAGTTGTGGCCCAGTAGCTAATCTGGGAAAGGCTAATTCTCTGAGTAAAACGGAGCAGGCAATTAGCTGGGTGTTAGACTATTTACAGGGAGAGCCACGCTGCACTGTGCTGTGCCGGCCAAGAATGGCAACTTTGCTGGATTTAAAAAATGAACTGAAATGAGCAACTGGCAGCCACTCCGAAGCTCCGATTTGAATAGACTTAATGAAGGCCTGGACGGCCTCCCTTCTCATTCTCAGGCCATGTTATCATTGGCACACAGTGTTCCCATTCAGAGTAGTGTTGAATAAACACACACATACACACACACACACACACCAATATGTACGCTCACGCGCACACACAGACGTGCACACTCATAAGCTCACATACACACACACACATACCTACATGTACAGTACATTCATGCATTCATATGGACGCTCACACACACACACACCGTACCACAATGACAAAACTCCGTCTGAGGCAGTGGCTGAATGACGAACCACGATGGAGACGAGCCCCCTCTCCTCATCCTCCACTCCTCCCATGTCTCTCCTCATCCTCCACTCCTCTCCTCCTCCCATGTCTCTCCTCATCCTCCACTCTCTTCCTCCCATGTCTCTCCTCATCCTTCACTAATCTCCTCCCATGTCTCTCCTCATCCTCCACTCCTCCTCCTGTGTCTCTCTTCATCCTCCACTAATCTCCTCCTGTGTCTCTCCTCATCCCCTCATCCTCCACTCTTCTCCTCCCATGTCTCTCTTCATCCTCCACTCCTCTCCTCCTCACAAGCCTCTATCATCTCTTCTCCTCTCCTGAGAGGAGCCACTTGTTTATTTGTGTGACAAGTGGAGCTCACGCTCCCTCACACACACACACACACACACACACACACACACAGACGCCTCAGTGTGGGAACCCCCGCAAACACAGCCACGGGCGCCAGCGGCCCACACCACAGGCAGCAGCCTGGAGGACTCCACTCCACACACACAACACAAACACACACACACTCTCTCTCTCTCCCTGTCACACCACCACAGCAGCATTGAGAGAGAGAGAGAGAGAGAGAGAGAGAGAGAGAGAGAGAGGGAAATAGGAATGAGGGTTAGGCTGAGTAAAAAAGAGAAAGAGCACCAGCAGGAAAGAAAGAGACCGAAATAGAAAGAGAAAAATGCGAATGAGAGAGTGGCGGAGAGAGTGCGAATGTTTGTGTGCACATTAAGGGAAAAAAGGGGTTAAAAAAAACATGTTAACAAGGCCTGTGATGGCACTCCCAATCTATAATCTCTTGCAGTTCTCTCTCATTCTGAAGGAACATGCTGCAAGACACACTTGACTCAGAGAATAGGAGACCATCATCACCACCATCATCATCATCAGCCCTGGAGCCCCTCAGGACCTTGGCAGAGCGAGACTCAGTCCTTTTGGCCCATTTCATGGGAGACGTGCAGTCATCTGATCAGTCACAGAGCCCACGGGGAGATCCTGGTCCTATTTAGTCATGCTGGGGATCCCTAGTAATCCAAAGCCTGAGTCATGCTCACCTTTCTAACTGTAGTCAATGCAGACAAACTCTGCTGATTCCGTGCCATGTGCTGCTTTCAGCGTTACTCATAGGTCAGCATGGTTATATGGAGTCTGATTGAATGGGATTTGTCCAAAAGGTTTCAAATGGGAGCTAGTTTAGTGAAATGGGCAGTGGTGAGGATGGTCCTTACTGAATCCTCAGCCAGAGGGAGAGGATGACCTCAAACACATACACACACACACACACACACACAGTGTGACACACAGGGCGGAGAAAATGGGAACAAAGCGAAGCACAAAGAAAAAGGACAGAATAAATAAATAAATAAATAAATAAATAAATGACGTAGTGGCGTGAGGAAGGGAAGACAGAGGCGGGTTTGGGTGCCAACACTGGTCAAGGCATGACGGACACAAACACTGAACAGCAGCCCTGACAGCAAGTAAATCACTTCCTTGCTCGAAGCGTTGTCTGTGTGTGTGTGTTAAGAGTAAATACAAATAAATAACTAAATAGACTACTTTTTTAATCCCCAAAGAGGAATTTGTTTTATTTTGATTAACTTAACTGCATTATATATTGTTGCATTTTTGTATCTGACTTTGTATGTACAGTATGTGTGTGTGTGTGTGTGCATGAGTGTGCTGTGTCATAGTGCTAATATTCATGATGTATGTGTGCATGCAGCATTTGTGTGTGTGTGTGTGTGTGAACGTGTAGTAGATTCAGGGCGCATTCCTGGGTTGATTTAGTCTCTAAGATGAGGAGGAATGTGTCAAAGCCCCGGCTTTACTCCGCTGTGCATTAACGAGCCAAGATCCACGACCCCGACAGCAGCAGACCCTCCGGTCCGGATGCGGCCCTCTTCTGGGCCAGACTCCAGCCGGATCAGAGCCAGACACGCTCCCCGGAGGGTGTTCCCAAAGACATGGGTTAGCAACTTAACTTGGCTAAGTTCACTCAGAGTAAGGCTATGTCCACACCAAGCTGCGCTAAATCTGAAAATGCAGGTTTTAGGTAAAAAAAAAAAATGTCATACCGTTTTCAAAACCTTCTACAGACAGAACACTGATACACTGTAGAGGTGTTTCCACACACCATCGTTTCTGAAACACTGGTTTTGGTTTAATGTACTTAGGTTTGTTACTAAATTGTTATATATATACGGGGTTATGTTAGAGTGACTGTCAGGTTGGATAGCAATAAAAAACAGGACACACTATGGTCTTCAGGAGCTTTGATTTTATTTGCTCAGAATA
>NC_055959.1:14896932-14904432 GCF_018492685.1 Alosa sapidissima | reverse complement strand
TGTCTCACCGTTGGCCCAGACACAAACACTCCCACCTACAGTAAGGGAGACAACAACTCCTATCAGAGATGGGATATCTCCCTGTTTACAGATGTCTACACAGCCCTCAGACAAGAGATAGAGAGAGAAAGAGAGAAAGATAGAGAGAGAGAGAGAGAGAGAGAGAGAGAGAGAGAGAGAGAGAAAGAAACTCACTCTGTTATTCTGTTAGAATATTAACTTTGGCAACTGCATACTAACAGTTATGCTTATGAAGCAACTTTAAATTGAATTAAATTGAGGGAAAATAAAGAGAGGGAGACAGAGAAACAGAGAAGGAGGGAAAGAAGTCTCCATACCAGACAGATTATTCACCTTTTGTTTACACACACAGACACATACACACACTCGCAAATACTCACAAACACAGACATGCACAGACGCACACACCAAGGCTGTAATCATAATATACTTTGAGGGGGACATGCCTCCCACACCCCCCCCCACCCCGGCATTATTTAACTATGCTCAAAATGTAACCCCCCATATAAAGACAGAAATGGTTATGCTACAATAGCCTGTCACTCAACGCTGTCCAAAATAATCACTTGCCGCTGTAGCCTACAGTAATCACAAATTGTCAAGATTAAAAAACTGATAAAAAATGTTTTTGTTTTTTAAAGGGACTTCTAGGGAATTCTTAGTCATAACTATCTCCTCCCACACACACACATTTAGAGTTGGTCTTGGGGGTTGCCATTTCTGAAGAAATAAAAACACAATAACGGATTATCAACCTCCTGTGTTCTAATGCCTTTTGTCTGTGAGGTTCACCGTCACACAATTGCAATAATTGTGCAGCTTGAAGGGGATGTATTAACACCAAACTCAATCAATATTAACTATATGCAACATTACATTGTAAATTAACTTTCATGTCAATGCTAAGGTGTCTTCATAAAGATGCATTTCAAAAAGAAATTGCGAACATACTCTGTCAATAGCTAAGGCATCTGTGTGTAGCCTCTCTACTTTATTGATGTATTTGTCTCTTGTCCTTTGCGGTAGTCATTTAGTGCAGCATGCCTACTCATCAGCATAGACCTGTCGCCTATCAGCCAATCATGGAGGTCAGGCTTGGGAATCGATGTCAACTACAGGAACGGAGCCTTTCTCTTATCATTTGAGATGTAATTTTTCAAAAGTTAAAAACGTTTAGTTAAAAAAAATGTGACAAGGAGTACTCAGTAACATGAAAAGCTTTGTGAGTATGTGTCCGTCCAAAGGTTGGACATTTTGTGGTAAAACAGATTTGGTTCTGTCCAAGAACTCTGTGGTTTGAATGACATTGTTTCTGTCATAACTAACACACACAAACACACACACACATACACAGGTGGCCTTGGGTGTTGGCATTTCTGAGAAAAACCAACACAATATTTGATAGGCAGGTTTATTCATGGATAACCTACGGCGAAGTCCAGGTCCCATGTCAATAAATCTTTTCATGCAGTGTGTGGTATATGGATGGGGTAATGCCCTGCATGCCTGTCTTTAAGGCTAAGGCTAGCACACACACACACACACACACACACACACACACACACACACACACACACACACACACACACACACACACACACACACACACACACACACACACACACACACACACACACACACAGTTGGGAATTATGAGTAAACTGCACCACGTCTGCCACTGTTGTCCAGAGAGCAGAAAGAGAGTGACACAGAGAGGGGGAAAGAGTGCACAGATGATAAAAGAAGGAGAGAGAGGAGAAGAGAGAGCTGTAGAGAAGTAGAGAAAAGTAGAGTAGAGAGACAGTGGGGCCATCCCCCAGGGATTACAGGATACAGCAAACACTGGACACAAAACATAATCTGGAGGATCACCTGAGGACAACTACTCTCTCTGTCTCTGTCTCTCTCTCGAGCTCTTTCACACACACGCTGCACACACACACACACGCACACACACACACACACATACACACACACACACACACACACCACAGGTTAGTGTGTGAAGTGTGTGAAAGGGTCAGATCTAAGGTGCAGATCTAAGGCATTGGAACAGTTCCGGAGAGTGATAAGCTGCTGAACAAACAGAATGAGATCCACACGAGAGGAGAGAGAGAACACGGGGCGGGAGAAAAGGAGGAGAGAAAAAAGAGAGCAGTAACATGGCACTAGACAATCCAGACAATGGTGAACATATACCTGTGATGCCACACACACACACAGACACACACACACACACACAGAGCACACACACAGAGCACACACACAGAGTACACACACAGAGTACACACACACACACACACACACACACACACACACACACACACACACACACACACACACACACACACACACACACACACAGTGTCCGCTCTCAAATCTGATACATCACCATGTAAGAGTATGCATCCGACAAAAAGAGCAGTTGGCAGCAAGCCGTACCAGGAACTAGGACAGTTTCAGGTGCGACACAGGTGAGGCACACCTGTTTTCCTCCCTGCCTGCCCTCCTCCCCCTAGCCTCAGTCTAGCAGCAGTGGGTGGATGAGGCTCGATGGCCATTACTGATGACTGACCAGGACCCATTTCATACCCTTTGTTAGCTTGTCATTGAATGATAAAACCCTTTTTGTTAAAAGCCCAATTCTCTTGCCTCCCTGTTTTGTCGTGGCCTTGGCACCAGGTGAGAACATGCTGAAGGCTGGAGCACACTGTACCAGTGCATGGCCTGCCACCCTCCGGTGCCCGCTCCCCCCATGCCAGGCCCCCGGAGCCCCTGGGCCTGGAGCAGCACTGTTGGGTAAACTCTCCGGCAGAAAGAAAACATGGCCTCCTCCTCCTTCTTCTCTTTCTTTCTTCATCTTTTCTTCTTTTTATTTCTCCTCCCTCCCCTCCCCTTCCCTATCATTTGTCTCACTGAAGTGTTGAAGCTTTCCCTCCCTTCGTGCCCACCCTGAAAGGGAGCTGAAAAGGCCTCTCTCTCTCTCTCTCTCTCTCTCTTGCCCTCTCCCCCTCTCTCTCCGTCTGTCTGTCTGAATGGAGGGATAATCACTGAAAGGCGTCTTGGCCAGTCTGGGAGGGCGTCTCTGCGTCACGCCATCGTCCTTCTATGAGGAGCTCTGTTTGTACAGTGTGAGAAAAAATGTAAATATGTCACTTTTCATTAGGGCCGCGCCGCACAGGCTGACATCTTTATGTGTGGGGTTTAATCCCTGTCTACAGCACGCAATTACTGATCAGAGGGTTTAGTGATGGGCCCGGCGCAAAACCCACATGCAGACAGGACACAAGAGAGAGACAGAGAGAGAGAGAGAGAGAGAGAGAGAGAGAGAGAGAAGGAGAGAGAGAAAGAGAGAGAGAGAGAGAGAGAGAGAGGTTGGAGGCAGAGGCAGAATCTACCTACAGTTGGAAGCAGACACAAAGACGATGAGAGAGCGTGAACATTTTTGTAAAAACTGTACAAATGACTGTGTGTGTGCTTCTGTGTGTGTGTGTGTGTGTGTGTGTTTCTCTGTGTGTGTGTGTGTGTGTGTGTGTGTGTGTGTGTGTGTGTGTGTGTGTGTGTGTGTGTGTGTGTGTGTGTGTGTGTGTGTGTATGCACCCAAATGCCACCCATCTCAGCATCTCCACTTCCCCTCTTCCTGCCTCTCTGAGTCCAGCTTCTCTAAAACTCAGACCCACGCCTCCCTGTTCTTCCTCCTCGTTTTTTCCCCCTTTTTCTCTCTCTCCTCTCCTCTCCTCCCCTCTCCTCTCCTTCCCTCTCCCTTCTCTCTCCCCCTCTGCACCCTCCCTGAAATTTAAATTCAAAAAGCTTTATTAGCATGACTCTTTTGCTCTCTTTCTCTTGCTCTCTCCCTCTCCCTCTCTCTCTCTTTCTCTCTTTCTCTTGCTCTTTCTCCCTCTTCCTCTCTCTCTCTTTCTCTTGCTCTCTCTCCCTTCTCTCTCTCTCGGTGTCCCTGGGGGCTGAGGCTTCTGACCCCGTGTGAAACTCACTCCATGCATTCCTCTGCTGGAGCCTCACTCTGGGAAAGATGGGACTCGAGAGTGGCGGAAAGAGAGAGATAGAGAGAGAGAGAGAGAGAGAGAGAGAGAGAGAGAGAGAGAGAGAGGGAGAGCGAGTGTGCGGTAGGAAATCAAGAAAGGAGGAAAAGGCTTAGTCAGATGGATAAAAGAAACAGAAATAGAGCAAGAGAGAGAGGGAGAAAGAAGAGAGCTGGACCCCCCCCCCCACACACACACACACACACAGACACACGCACACACACCCTTTTCTGTCCTCTAAGCTCTAAGGGAGTTCAAGAGAGTCATTTCCTATGCTACCTAGAAGGGAATGAGGTTCACCAATCATGCAGCTTGGAACCTCAATCAATTTCCTATTTGGACTAAAGCGTCAGCTAAATAACTTAATGTGATGTAAATGTAAATATCACCCGCATGTATAGATTAAGCATCATAGCATTAGTGCTCCAAAAGTGATAAACTTCCTAATAGAAGAACCCAAAACAAAACAAAGCCAAAATGCACTTCTTTTAGGAGGTTTACTGCTTACTCTGAGTAGGTTTATTTCTAAACCACCAGCAAATAATGAAGCAATATCACCTGCACTAACCGCTGTGCCCAGCAAAAGTAAATCAAGTGAAGACAGCCGAGGGTCTGATTGAACAGGCCGATAAAGTCTGTGGTGAGAGCCAACACTTGGCCCTCAGCAGAGAAAACAGCAGAAAGAGACAGACTGAAGAGAGAAGACTGAAAGGATGAGAATGAAAAAGGGATGAGAGGGAGGGAGAGAGGGAGGGAGGGAGGGAGGGAGGGCGGTAGGGAGGGGTGGGTGGCTGAGCAGTGCTTGGGGGCACAGGTGGAGAGAGAGTGGGAGCGGATGGAGGGATAGAGTAAAAGAGAGAAAGAGAGAAAGAAGGGAAGAGTGAAGGATCACTCAGCACCCGGATAATAGCAACAGCTCCTCCTCTCAGCCGTCTCCCATTGTAGTGGGGAGGAGGAGGAGGAGGAGGAGGAGGAGGAGGAGGAGGGAGCACTTGAACCACACTGGGCTAGATTAAGACACGACTTTATCTCCACGTAACAAATAGAATCCCAAATCATCTTGGGGAAAGTGACAAAAAAAGGCCATACTTCTTAGCAAAATGTCTCCAGCACAATCTGTCTTAAAATTTGAGGGAAACTAAGTTTAAGTTAACTTTTAAGTAAACATGCCTTTATAGGCATGCACATGCGCGCACACACACACACACACACACACACACACACACACACACACCTTTCATCAACACTGGTATTCTTTATTTGTTTAATATTCACATTACTGTTATGTTTATCTTCAATGCTCTTGTTATATTACCCTGTTATTCTTAACACTGGCTTTGGTAAGGCTTCATTACAACTGACATGCCAATAAAGCAACTTTGAACTGGATTGGAACTGAACAGTGGACTACAGAGCAGTGTAGCAGAGAGAGAGAGAGAGAGAGAGAGAGAGAGAGAGAGAGAGAGAGAGAGAGAGAGAGAGAGAGAGAGTTAAGGAGAGAAAGAGCATTGTCACTGAAGAATGCAATGGAGAGAGGGAAAGAGGGCAAGAAGAGAGAGAAGCAAAAGACTAATAACGAAAAGGAGCAAAAACAGGAAAATCAGAGATCTCTCTCTCTCACACACACACACACACACACACACACACACACACACACACACACACACACACATGCCCTCTAGCTCACTTGGCTCATTGATGCAGAGAAAAATGGAGTTGATCAGAATATCTTTCACCACTGCCATCAACAGAGCACAGCAGTGTGGCCACACGAGGAGAAGAGCTCCCTTTCTCTCTCTTTCTCTCAAACTATCCCTTTTTTCACTTCGTCATCAGTCCCCCCCCCCCCACCCCCACTCTCAAACAGGCCAATTTCCCTTCTCTCTCTTCACTCACTGAGACACTCCAACTCTTCTCATTCCTTCACTCCCTCCCTTCATCCCTCCATCTCTCCCTCTCACCCTCCGTCTCTTTCACACCAGCTAATTCCCTCTCTCCTGGTGGCTGCAGGTAATAAGTATAATCAGCTGCCCAGGGTGAGGTGGGTTCGCCTCGTGTCTCCATCTGATGACACGGCCGTGGCCCTGGCCCTCGGATGTCATCAAGTGAGGACAAACAGGAAGTGTGCCCGAGTCGACACAGATAGAGTTACAGTGTGAGCTTGCACTGTATGTACATGGGACACGGAACTGCTCTCGCGCACACACACACACACACACACACACACACACACACACACACACACACACACACACACACACCATACACACACACCATACACACACACATACACACACACACACACACACACACACACACACACACACACACACACACACACACACACACAGAGAACAGGGGATGAGCATGTTGAAGTTCTCTCTCTCTCTCTCTTGCTCACACACACACACACAGAACAGAGGATTAGCACATTCTCACCAACAGAAACATAGGCACAAAAACATGCATCACACACAAACACACACACACACAAACGCACGCACACACACACACACACACAAAAACAAACAAACACACACACACACCTCTGTGATGATGAAGAAGTCATCTCCCGGCTCTCCCTGGACCACGATCTTCTGTCCATCCTCAAACTGCACCGGCTCCAAAGCATCAGCCACCGTCAGACGCTCCCACTTCTCCAGAGACTCTGTGAGAGAGAGAGAGGGGGGGGGGGGGTATTATGCCATTAGCTGGGTCTTAGTGTCTGCTACATACCAAACACAAACATCCTCACAGAAACACTAAAATACACAAACACACTGCTTCTCAGCGCAAACACACACACACACACACACACACACGCACACACACACACACGCACACACATACACACACACACACACACACACACACGCGAGAGATGTGTATGCAGGAAGCACGCTAATCCCCCGCTAAAACTTTCCCTCGGTTTGTTTCCTAACTCAACACTCTCTCCCTGGCCCGCCTCAGCTTCCAGTCTCCTCTCATCTCGTCTCATCTCATCTGATCTGATCTCACAGGCCTCCATCTCACATCCTAAACACATCCACCACACAGAGCCGCTCCACAGCCTCGCCTCGGGCTACGTGCTGCAGCACTTTCAGTTTCCCCAGCTTATTTGTCTCTCTCTCTTTCTCTCTCTCTCTCTCTCTCTCTCTCTCTCTCTCTCTCTTTCTCTCTTGTTCTCCTTCTCCTGCCTCAGGTCAGGTTGTTGACACCAATCACTTAACACCCAACAACTGAAATACTTAAACGGTGTTGTTATTCGTACACTCACTAACACACACACACATATATACACACACACACACACACACACAATCACACAATCACACACACACACACACACAAATAAATAAACATTGGTTTCTGGAAAAAAGTGAACGGACATGCACTGGCAACAAGAGTATAGTTGGCTGAAGGCTAAAAGAAAGTTTGG
>NC_055959.1:14886932-14889432 GCF_018492685.1 Alosa sapidissima | reverse complement strand
TATCCCTTTCTCTCTGGATAAATGAGGGATGCATCATGAGAAAGACAAACACACTAGGCTGTGGTTTGGGGCAATTGGCCTAGTGGTTGTGTTATGGTGGGGAGGCTACTGTTCCACAAACACACACACACACACACACACACACACACACACACACACACAAAGGCAACAGGGAGCGAAATAATCCAAAACCAAAGCCCCACCTCAACAACAGGGAGTGTGTCTCCTGTGGTTGTGGATTGGTGTGTTGTGTGCAAGATTCTTTGTGTGTGTGTGTGTGTGTGTGTGTGTGTGTGTGTGTGTGTGTGTGTGTCTGTGTGTGTATGTGTGTGTGTGTGTATGTGTCTGTGTGTGTGTGTGTGTGTGTGTGTCTGTGTGTGTATGTGTGTGTGTGCGTATGTGTCTGTGTGTGTGTGCTGTGTGTGTGTATGTATGCTTTTTCTCTGTGTTCTGTACAATGAAAACGGACCCAAAGCTGAATCTGTGCCAGGTGTGTGTGTGTGTGTGTGTGTGTGTGTGTGTGCCAAAGCTTGTCTCTTTTGTGGGATGCTTGTGTTGAAGGAATACAATATCTACAAATATTTACACATAATTGGCTTAGCTTGAATTGAGTGCCATAATGATAAACATCTATAACCATTTCAGCATTCTAAAGTTGAGTTATGGTTGTGTTGCCTTTACTGGGATTGTACGAGTATTCATCTAATGCCAGAAGTGTAGTGTTTTGGTTTGGTAGTGCAGTGATCATGGTCTGCTTTGGTTTGTTGTAGTGATCATGGATGATTTGGTGAATTGGTATGGATGTGTAGTGCTCATAGCTGATTTGGTGGTTAGGTTTGGAAGTGTAATGCTCATGGATGGTTTGGTTTGGTTGTGTAGTGCTCATAGCTGATTTGGTGGTTCGGTTTGGTTGTGTAGTGCTCATAGCTGATTTGGTGGTTCGGTTTGGTTGTGTAGTGCTCATAGCTGATTTGGTGGTTTGGTTTGTTGTGTAGTGCTCATAGCTGATTTGGTGGTTCGGTTTGGTTGTGTAGTGCTCATGGCTGATTTGGTGGTTCGGTTTGGTTGTGTAGTGCTCATGGCTGATTTGGTGGTTCGGTTTGGTTGTGTAGTGCTCATAGCTGATTTGGTAGTTAGGTTTGGTTGTGTAGTGCTCATAGCTGATTTGGTGGTTCGGTTTGGTTGTGTAGTGCTCATGGGTTCCATGCTTATGTTTGGTTTGGTTTGTGCAGTGATCACGGTTGGTTTTGATGGTTTGGTTTGCTTTGTGTAGTAGTTGGTTTGGCGGGTTGCACAATAGTGTTTGCGTGAGTACACATAACATAATCCACTGATTGTGGAGTGTTGGCTGCATTGCAGTGGATGGCAGAGGGCTCACCATGAGGATGCGGCGGTAGCTGTCACGGTCGATGCCCCACAGCTTGAGGTCAGTCTTGGCCTTGACGGTGGCGGCACGGGGCGTCCCATAGATGAGGGCCAGCTCGCCGAAACTGCCACCCTCGCCGATGCTGGTGACCCACTCGCCGTTCACATACACCTGCGGAGATGGCAACATAGCACCGCTGAGTTAATTTCTGTTAAGTCACTTCATTAGAGTTTAGATATGAAATGAAAAATGAATTAGCAGAGAATAAACAACTAAAAGAAAACAAGTTAGATAAGCAGGGTCATGGCCTTCTGCAGGTGCAACAGCTTGCACAGCAACGGGACACAGATGACTTTAGTCAGGACTGGAATTAGGGGGAGGAAACATGCCTGTGTGTGTGTGTGTGTCTGAGTCAGCATCACTATGTATTTCTGTGTGTAAGTTTGTGTGTGTGTGTGTGTCTGTGTCTGAGCCAGTCTCCCTATGCATTTGTGTGTGTGTGTGTGTGTGTGTGTGTGTGTCTGAACCAGCGTCGCTAGGTGATTCTGTGTCTGAGTTAGCATGCGTCTGTAATCTAGTGCAGATGAGACACACACAGCTTCTTGGCCCAGGTGGATTGAACCCTGGAAAGTAGTCTGGTGTATGTGTGTTTGTGTGTATGTCTGCTTCTGTGTACTGACAGTCCGTATGTGGGAATGAATGTGTGTGTGGGTGCTACTTTGTGTGTCTATAGCCCATGCCTGTGCGCATGCATACATGTGAGTGTGTGTACTGTATGTGTGTGTGAAAGAATGTGTGGTGGGTTAGAGAGACACACTGGCGATGCTCATGCCATCTTTAGTAGATTTACACTCTACTAATTAGAGACATCACCAGCGCATCAGAGACATGTCTGGCGCTTCAAGTGTGGCTCAACTTTGGCTTATAGTGTGTGTGTATGTGTGTGTGTGTGTGTGTGTGTGTGTGTGTGTGTGTGTGTATGTATGTGTGACAGCCTGTTAATATGTCTGGTTATACACATGTATATGGTATACATATATGCATACATATATACTTATAGTGTGTGTGTCTGTGTGTGTGTGTGTGTGTGTGTGTGTGTGTGTGTGTGTGTATGCGTGTGTGTGTGTGTGAGAG
>NC_055959.1:14874432-14879432 GCF_018492685.1 Alosa sapidissima | reverse complement strand
TCTCTCTCTTTCACCCCCTTTCTCCTTCTCTCTCTGTGCCTCACTCCTCATGTTCCTCAGGGTATATTTATCTATTTAATCTCCTGCATACCATCTGTCTTAAATAGAAATATAATAACAATAAAAACGGGCTTGTGAATATCAAAGACTGAGGGTGACAAGACCTGTTGAGTGAATCGGATGCAAGCCTGATCCTGCCCGCTGTCTGTGAGTGAGTTTGAGTGTGTGTGTGTGTGTGTGTGTGTGTGTGTGTGTGTGTGTGTGTGTGTGTGTGTGTGTGTAATGGAATGAACACTAAATGTGCTGTGCATGTTATTCATGTCACTCCATAAATGTCCCTGCTTTTACTACTTGTCCTGCAGATGGCAACGACACCTGAGGATGTTATTGAGGAGTACAGTGTGTGCATGTGTGTGTGTGTGTGTGTGTGTGTGTGTGTGTGTGTGTGTGTGTGTGTTGGGAGAGGGGTAGGCATTGGATGGTTGTGTAACTGTGTGTATGTTCCTGTATTTTTGTACATTTATGCATGTGCATGCTTGACCCTGGGCAAGCATGTGTAGGGAGTAGTGTGTTTTTTGTGTTTTTGTGTGTGTGTGTGTGTGTGTGTGTGTGTGTGTGTGTCTGTGTTGCGTGCGTGAGAGAGAAAGCTTGTATGATTGTTTGTTTATGTAGGGTGTGAGTAAAACCCATCTGCACAAATGACTGGGGCAGCTGCATGAGCATTTACAGTCAGTGTATCACAGCTGGCTGGTGACTCATACACACACACACACAAACACAAACTACTCCCTACACAAAAACCTGTGCCTGATCAGATAGGTCACCAGTCAGGCATCAACACCCACAAACAACGAGACGTACAAACACTAAGTGTCACTAGCATCAGTCACACACACACACACACACACACACACACACACACACACAAACACACACACAAACACACACACACAAATACACCTCCCCTCCACACACACAAACAAACACACACCTGAGGCCTGCCATGTCTACGGACTGACCTGCTCGACAAACTGCAGGTGGCACCTCGAACTGTAGGATTTAGCCAAGGGTCACTACAAGGTGGCATAAAGGTGTAGCACACCTGGGAGGAAGGTGCCAACCAGTGGTGGCATGGTGTGGACTGCCTTGCTCTGGATCCCCAGGTGGGCTTGCTCACGGCAACACCGCCCACCTCATCCAGCTGCTGAGGCAGCGCTGTCACGACGATGGCTAAGATCAGAGGGAGGCCGCCCAGTGCTCAGGTAATGACGACATAGACATACACACGCACACACACGCACACACACACACGCACACACACACACACACACACACACACACACACACACACACACACACTGACAGAGGGAGAGCACTGCTGTGCTCTGTTGAGCAGAACAAAGCCAGTTTCACACCTAATTACTCCTTTTCTCTGAGACTGCTCTGTCTGTTCTGTCTGTTTGGTGTCTTTTGGGGTCCGTCCACCTTCCTCATTACCGCTCTTGTCCTCTGTCTCTGTGGTGCTCTGTCCCACCCACCCAGCATGGAAAACACACACACACACACACTCTCTATGTCACACACACACACACACACACATGTGTAGAGATAGAGAGAGAGATAGAGATAGATAATATATATAGAGAGAGAATATTTCCTTTTTATATGGACTGTAATATCAGACTGATGAAAAGTCAGAGATAAAACTTGACACAGAATGAAGCAGACAGAATCAAGAGATTCATGCCGTGTCCTTCAGGGAGAGAGGCAGAGGAAAGAACAAGAGACTAAGGGCCCGTCCACACGGAGACGCTTTTTGGGTTAAACGCAGAGGTTTTGCTTCGTCTTGGCCGAGCGTCCAAACGAATCCTGTAAACGCACTGCCCGAAACCGCACTTTTCTGAAACCTGGTCCCAGAGTGGAGAAATCTGAAACCGTAGCCCGTTTGAATTCGTTTAGACAGCGAAACCGCACATCCTGCTTGCGTATCGATGATGTCATCGCCACACCTTATAGTATTGCCTAACAATACTAGTTTTCATACATGACATTACCTACCATTACACTCTGTAAGATAAATATCACAACTGGTGCTACGCAGCGCCGATAGCTTATGACTTGGTGGACTGAACACTGTTTTTCCCGGTGTTTTTTTATGCATTCTAGCTACTGTCAGTGACGCGAGAGAACTTAAGTTATTTGGAAAGTGCGGTGTAAGTTTAGGCTACATTAATTTGTGCGTAGTGCCAGTGTCATTCATTTATTTTACATGTCTTACAACATATATACATGCATTCACAGTCGAGTGAAATCAGATATAAGCATACAAAGACGCTTAGAACTCACGTTAAGCCGATGGTAGCACACTGAATGCAAATGCGTGATTTGATGCAGGCAAACGTTTTGACTGTTACTAACGA
Source organism: Alosa sapidissima (assembly GCF_018492685.1). Classification (NCBI taxonomy): domain Eukaryota; kingdom Metazoa; phylum Chordata; class Actinopteri; order Clupeiformes; family Clupeidae; genus Alosa; species Alosa sapidissima. The sequence continues at coordinate 14,877,012 of NC_055959.1, read as the reverse complement.
AGGTTTTATAGCAATATTATATATAGTATTTTTATTGACTGTCTATGCACAATTTCAACCACATTTTGCTGCTCTTATTTTTTCATTATTATATGTGCCCTCTTATTTACTTATTTACTTATTTTTTTATTTACTTATTTACTTACTTTTTTTGTTTACTTGAATGTTATGTTTGTCTGTGGACCTAAATTGGTAAAATATGTCTTGTCTTCACCGTGGGATAGTGAGAAACGTAATTTCGATCTCTTTGTATGTCTGGAACATGTGAAGAAATTGACAATAAAGCTGACTTTGACTTTGACTTTGATTATAAATGTGGCGACAGAATAGCCTAGAACTTGGGTAAGCTTTGCGTTTAGTAGTCTAATTGCGGTGATAGCCAAAACTAATGTGAATCACGGACTATCCTACAACCAAAGAAAGTAAAGGTGATTAGTAGGCCTACCTGCGTTAGCCAAATAAAGGACGGGACTGCACCCTTCACAAACCGTAAAATAAAGTTTATTAGTTTTACAGTTGAATACAGTTGACAGTTCACCATCAGTCCACACAAACAATTCTGGTTTCCTTGCACTAGCCATTTCGTCATAGCCTATTCTGTCTGTGTTTGTATGTGTGTGTGTGTGTGTGTGTGTGTATGTATTCCTAACCCAAACACAGCACAAATTGATGGCCTTATCACAGGACCACACCCCGAGACTGACATTTGTTCCATACATGGTGGAACTGTTGGACTTCAGCTCAAAGCTAAAATCAAAAGGAAACAACTGCTTTTACAGTCAAACACACATGGAGGGAATAGCTAAATACAGGCTTTAAGGAGGTGTGAATGTATGTATGTGTGTGTGTGTGTATATGGGGAGGGGGGGGGGGGGGGGGGTCGGTTGGGGTCATTTTTTTTTCCTCAGTCAATTTCACTCTTTTCAAAGTGGCTGCATTAAAAACACAAACAACAGAAGTTTTCATTTTCAAGCCTCAGCCTGCCTGTCTCCTCACATATAGTGTACACACACACACACACACACACACACACACACACACACAGGCACATCATTAAAGTACAAAGAATGGAGAAAACAATTAGTGAAATCAGGCAGAGTGGTGCAAGGATTATTTTTCTTTGCTTACGTTGGCCTGGCCTCTTGTAGACTCAACAGCATAGAAACACACACACACACACATTTAGCCAGTAAGCCCGTCTGGGTGTGTGTGTGTGACTCATCATTGTCACACTTCATTGGAAAACACTTTTACAAGCAGCATTATAAAACAAACTCACACGCAACGACAAAGTACACAGACACACAGACAAGGTGCATGTGTAAGTTTGCACTTAGGAGTGCAATAAACAGATTTAAATACCAACATCTACAACAGTTAGGTACTGTATGGAACAACACACCCACTCAACTGCACAAACACACGCACACACACACACACACACACACACAAAATACAGTACATGAGCATATTTGAAAGCAGCTGGAAAGTCTTTGAGAGTTTAGCCAAAGTGTTCTTGGCCAGTGTTGGGCTGGTTGGAGAGTGGGGCGGGTGAGGGGCTGGTTGAGTTGAAACTGCAGCGGGGGCCTTTTATACCATGAAAGCAGCTTGGCACGCACACCGGCCCTTGATGCTGACGCATCGCCATGCCAACAACTGGCATGCCCACTGTGCCGTCGCCACGCCGACTGGAGGGGAAGCCCTGGGAGCCTCCTGATGAATTAGGACTCATGTCACGGGGTGGGGGGCTTCAAAAAGTACACACACCCACACACACTTGTGCATACACACACACACTTGAATTTGTGTTAAACAGCACTGTTAAACGGTGCTGATTGAGTGTGTGTGAGAGAGAGGGAGTATGCAAGAGAGACTGTGTGTGTTTGTGTGTGTCAGGGAGGAGTTATAAGGCCATCTCTGCTCAGGGCTGACCGCTAGGCCACAGCTATAAAAATAGTTGAATAAGCTGCTAAGAGATCCTGTTCCAGAGTAAGACCTATCAGAACTCAGTGTGACGTGAGTGAGTGAGTGAGTGAGTGAGTGAGTGAGTGTGTGTGTGTGTGTGTGTGTGTGTGTGTGTGTGTGTGTGTGAGTGAGTGAGTGAGTGTGTGTGTGCAACTAATCAAAAGTCAGCTCAACATGCTGCTACTGTCCCTGCTGATGCACACCTAATACATCAACTGGTGTGGATCGCATACATACATCTGACACTCGACTACATGACAGTTCATCGCCAACGACGATGACATTGCCTAATTGCTGGTGGTCACACTACTCTGTGTGACTATGATGTCTCATATCACAGTAAGGGGCAGATGTACGTACATTTGCGAACGTAGCGTTATCAGCGTCATGGACAAACTGCAGATTGCGAACGCTGTCAGACCCAAGTTTCCGTCGTATTTATCATACTAGTGTAAACTGCGCCTTTCTCTGCCTTTCTCTGCCCATAAACGCAATTTACGAATGTCCACAACTGAATGGCAGCGCCTACAAGCGCAGTTGAATGAAGTTAACTGATGACAACATTAAAAAGAATCAAACGTTTAGCGGTCATGAAATTATACCATACATGATAAG
>NC_055959.1:14856932-14859432 GCF_018492685.1 Alosa sapidissima | reverse complement strand
AAAAGCCTCAGTGTGTGCATATACTGGCTGTAAGCACTCATGAACATACATTGGTTGTACTCATTTATGGGCACTGTTATAATGTGATCATGGTATGGCTACGAACAGCTAGGACAGTCTATAGTGAAATATCACAATTCAAAAAAATCTAATTCTCTTACTGCATTTGTTTTTCATCCAGAATGTGGTGACTCACAAATAAACCGCAAAAACTGTGTTATCGAGGTCCTACAGGTGTGTGCATATTTGACCAGCTTAGAGTGTTTAAGATGACTTTAGTCAATAGATATATTATGTTAGCGTTAGCAGCACTTTACTGGCCATCTGATGGGTTAAATAACTTTCAGGCTACGCTGCTCCCGCTAGTGGAAAAAAAAAACAATCCCTGAGCCATGATATGCATCATAAAAGTGCATTTGGAGCCGTGTGGGCAGCAGCACAAAGAGGCTCCCTCTGCCCCTGATTATTAAAACGATGATAGCATAATAAAGTGATAATGGAGGAACAAATTTGTGTTGTTCAGCTTACATAACTGGTGAGTGAGTAATGAGTCGTGATGTTTCCTTCACACGCCACTCTCTGCCAGCGCCCCTCCGACGCATGCCAGCGGGGCCTGGCCAATCACGGCCGGGCAGCCTGCGCGGGGTCCTATCACGAGGCCAGATGCCTCACGGGGCGCAGCAGCGGGCCAATAGCGGCACGTGGCTGGTCGAGGCCGGCCAAAAAACGCCAGAGAGGGAGAACGAAGGGGAGCTGGCCAATTACAGCTCAGCGTGACAGCCTCCGGCAGCACAGAGCCAGCCAATCAGACGACACAGGTTCGGCAGCGATGGCCAATGATATCCTGGTATGCTATCAGCGGCCTGGCATGAAAGATTGAGTGTTCCCATGCCCATCAGTGCCAGCTGCGGACTTATCATGCTCACAAGTGGCACCCTGGGCCAATGATGACTCATACCTCAATGTGGAGCCCTAATCTCTGCACTGCACAACCCCTTCTTCACTCCCTCTCTCTCTCTCCATCCTTCTCTCTCATTCTCTCCCTCTTTCCCTTCATCCCTCTCTCTTTCTCCCCCCGGGCTGGTCACTGAGTGTATGGGCAGTGAGAGACGGTTCCGTAACCCCAACATGACGTCACACTCTGGAAGGCCATCTCAGGAGCCTCCCCGTTACTAATTGGGGCCATGGCAACCGGGTGCTACTTCCTTCTCTCTCCGCCTGGGGGATTTCAGGACACACACCCACACACACACACACCCAGCCTGCCTGCCTGCTGCTCCCGGCTGGCATGAAGGGTGTCAAACTCACAACCACACAACACACAGACACACACACACACATTTTCCCTTCCACAATTCCACAATCATTTTTTATTCTTATTGAGTTGAGTACTTTTTCATGATTCTGCATGACCTACTCAAACTCCCGTGGAGAATCATGTAATTCTAGCTCTGACTCTGATTCCTCTAGTCAGTGATCTGTAATATCCTCCAGCTCTGGCTGTGTCACTTTGACTCATAATCACCACGGCCATGTCAGAGTCCCACCACCTTCTACTACACCAAACTCAAGAAGTGTGCAGACTTTATAAGTATTTACAGATTTTTCATCCTGCACCGTCGTGCACAATGGCCTCCTTCCACTGAGGATTCTCAAACCAGAGCCACTGTGTGCTGTATGAATGCGGCTTCACTTAGAAGGCAGCATGTGCTACGCTGCCTGCTGGCTTCAGTGCAAAATAGTAGTAGCCACCACACACCACAGTAGAAGTTCAACAATGCGCTGTGAGGGAAGGCAGTGGTGCTGTTTGTCGCTTTGTATGTAATGGGCTGCATTTATATAGCGCTTTAATAGACTCCTCTGAGCACCCAAAGCACTTTACAATGTCATGCCTCACATTCAGCCATTCACACAAACACACGCAAACACACACCAATGGCCGGAGGCTGCCATGCAAGGCGCCCACCTGCTCATCGGGAGCACAAGGGTGAAGTGTCTTGCTCGAGTACTTCGATAGACACTTCGACAGGGTCAGGAGGAGTTGGGCTCGAACCGGCAACCTTCCAGTTGCTGGACGACTTCCTCTACCTCATGAGACACTGCCACCCCATGTGAAGGTGCTTTACTCACCTTCATTAAAACATGATGAATGGATGGATGGATGGATGGGTAGGTAGATACCTTATTAATGAAATGACCAAGGCAGGTCAATGGTTTGCACAGCCATTTCACATTAATAGGCAAGTCATGCACGCATACAGACCTAGTGTGTTGGATTAGGTAGGATTAAACACGATGACAGCCGTGGGGAATCAGACAACATGTTCCCCCCCCAGTACGGACATGCCTGTTAGAGGGATTGTGTGTGTGTGTGTGTTGGTGTGTGTGCGTGCGTGCATGCACGTGTGACCTGGTCCGGATGGCAGTTCCAAATCACATCTGTGGAGTAAACACACACGCACAAAGGGGACACACTTCAATCTGGCCTCTCTGGCGTGGC
>NC_055959.1:14839432-14854432 GCF_018492685.1 Alosa sapidissima | reverse complement strand
GGAGAGGAGAGGAGAGAGAAGGGGGAGAGGGGGGGGAGGAGAGGAGAGGAGAAGAGAAGAGAGAGGGGAGCCGAGGGGGGAGAGGGGAGGGAGAGGAGAGAGGAGAGGAGAGAGTGGAGGAGAGGGACGGGAAAAGGAAAGTAGAGGGTGAGGAAAGGAAAGAAGATGAGCAGAGAAAGACAGAATTCAGATGGAGCGCCTGTGGCAGGACAAAAGTCAGAACCAAAGAGCAAAAGAAAGGAGTGTTAAGATGGAAGACATGAAGATCAGACCAAAATAAACGAGCAGAGAGAGAAACAAAAGCATGGAGAGAGGCCCACACAGATGTCTGGGAAAGAGAGGCAGAAAGAGAAGAAGAGTGACAAAAATGGGTGCACTGTTGATTGAGGAAGGGAGAGAAGGCGTGAGAGGAGAGTCACTGAGAGGAGAGATGTGAGGAGATGGAAGAGGAGAAGATGGAAGGGACATCTGGGGGAGGCAGAGACCTTGAGACCAGACGCTGTGGAATGAGAGCCAAAGAGATGCTGAAAGCATTAGAACCTGCATGGCCGTCAGAACAGACAGCAAACCCACAGAGCCAGATGGAGGGAGTGGGAGAGACCGTTGGAAAAGAGGGCGAGCGGCAGAGGAGGAGAGTGATGCACTACATATGTCACATCGACAAGAAGGGAGAGGAGGAGAGTGATGCACTACATATGTCACATCGACAAGAAGGGAGAGGAGGAGAGGAGAGGAGAGGACAAACAAGGAGGTGGAGAGGAGAGGAGAGGAGAGGAGATGAGATGAGATGAGAGGAGATGAGAGGAAATGAGAAAGAGGAGAGGAGAGGAGAGGAGGTGAGGTGAGGTGAGGTGAGGTGAGGTGAGGTGAGGTGAGGTGAGGTGAGAAGAGAGGACAAACAAGGAGAAGGAATGGAGAGGAGAGAGGAGAGGAGAGGAAAAAGAGGAGAGGAGAGAACAAAAGAGGACGAGAGGAAATGAGAAGAGGTAAAGAGAATAAGAAATTAGACAAGGGGTCTGTACGAAACGGGAAAAAAAATGTTGCCTTTTAAGATATCTAACAGGGGAGCGAGGCATCGAGGCATGTCCGAATCAAATATTTCTGTGAAATGCTGCCTTCTAAGATACCTTTGTTTTGACGAATTTTGAAGGCAGCATTGATGTATCCCTCATGCTTCCTTCAACGTCAAAAATTCTATTTAATTGTGAGCAACTATTGCTGCAGTCAAACGTTACGTTATTCTTCTTTCTGGTATCCTGACAACTGTGTTGCTATCTTGCTACTGTAGGCTGTCCGAAACAAAGTTCGTAGCCGTTACCTTGATGCCTGCTACGGCAAGTGACTCAGTAGAGAGCTGAAGACAGCGAGACAGCACACAGCTGCCTTCTGTTTCGTACAGAGCCAAGATGAGACCAGTACATAAAGACCATGATTCACTATATATACAATATCAATAACACAAGGAAAACGCACAAACGGCCCAGCAAGCTAGAGAGAGGGAGGAAGGGATGGAAAGAGAGAGAAGGAGAAGGAGAGAAGGAGAAGGAGAGAAGGAGAGAATGAGAGGAGAGAAAGTGACTGGGAAGGCTCTAATTATGAGATGCAGCAACATGAAGGCGACCACACAAAGAGCCAAATATGCAACAGCGGCACTCCACTAAGGACTGGACTATATCTGTCCCTCGTCTGGAAATAGGCTACATCCATACACACACACACACACACACACACACACACACACACCAACATGCACAAACACACACACACACACACACACACACACACACACACACACACACACACACACACACACACACACACACACACAGTCGCTACTTTCTACCTATACAAAGTCAAAGTCAAAAGTCAAAGTCTGCTTTATTGTCAATTTCTTCACATGTCAAGACATACAAAGAGATCGAAATTACGTTTCCTACTATCCCACGGTGGAGACAAGACATATTTTACCAATTAGGTCCACAGACAAACATAACATTCAAGTAAACAATATAAAAAGTAAAAATAAGAAGGCACACACAATGAAGAAAATAAGAGCAGCAAAATTTGAGTTGAAATTGTGCAATTGTGCATACAGTAGACAGTCAATATAATAGTGCAAAAGTCAGGCCAATAAATGGCTGAGGTAGTTCTGTTTGACCTAAGTATGCAAGTGGCATAGTGGTGCAAGTTATGTAAGAGCAGCAGAAGTGTGTTCAGAAGTGTTTTCAGGACAACAGGACAACAACAAGTTGCAAAGTGTGCAAGTGTACAAGTGGAGTAGTGCAAGGCAGCCATTGTGGGTCCAAAGGCTACATCCACTGTCATGTCACTGACATACTGTCAGAGATGTGGGTCTATAATTGATAGCGATGCAGCAGCTGTGTTTCGGATGCTCCTGTGCTCCTGTCACTGACCCCAGATCAGTGGTGTGTCTGAGTGCAGCCCAAATCAGCCTCCATACAGCTAGGACAGCTGGGGAAAGGCTCCACTCAAGCCACATATGAGTGGATAACAGCAGATGCTTCTCCGCTATGTTCTGTTTATCTAAAAAGTATCTTGTTCTGTTTCTAAAAGAGTTGGAAAAGCTGTGTGTGTGTGTGTATGTGTGTATGTGTGTGTGTGTGTGTGTGTGTGTGTGTGTATGTGTGTGTGTGCACTCTTAAAACGAATGTGTTGTCCCTATTTGGACTCAGAGAAGTGTTGAAAAACAACGTAAGTTGTGTTGATTTCAACACATATTGTGTAACAAATAAAAAAAGGAAACAACACAAACCATGTTGTCCCTATCTGGACACAAAGGTGTGCTTAAAAACAACACAAATTGTGTCGTTTTCAACATGTTTTAAGAGTGTGTGTGTGTGTGTGAGTGTGAGTGTGTGTGCACATGTGTCTGTGTGTCTGGGTGTGTCTGCTTGTCTGTCTGTGTGTGCACGTTGCTGACAGATCTAGCATGCTAATATGACATGGTGGTGTGTGTGTGACGAACATTGGAGTGCTAATGAGAGAGGCTGTCTCTATGTGTTTACCAAATACCAAAGCCACTGAACTTTAGCTGGCAGAGCGACACACAGACACACATAAAGACACACACTACATACACAACACACACACACACACAGATGCGCGGATAAACACACACACACACACACATCTTGCTCCTAAAAAAAACATAAACATACCTACATAAACACCCATGCACTATCCTAGACACACACACACAAAAAAGCAAAGTACAAGGACACACACACACACACACACACACACACACAATCACAGGATCAAAAGAGTAAATATACTATACTATACTATACAAACACACACACACACACACACACACACACACACTCACACTCACACTCACACACAGACACACTTGGCCACACTTTAGTGCGCTCAGCATCAAGCCCACTCCACAGGGCCCTAGCCGTTAATGCGCTGTCATGTTCATCACCCGTTAACAAGCACCGTAACGATCTGCTTCAGCCCACTCACAAGAACACAGACAGAGAGAGGGATGGAGGGAGCCGGGGGACGAAGAAAGAGAGAAAGAGAGTAAGAGACGGAGCCCCCAACCACTGATGGAGGAAGAGAATCTCTCTTTCTCTCTCTCTCTCCCTCTCTCTCTCTTTAACCCCCTCTATTTATCTGTCCCTCTCTCTATCTCTCTCTCTTTCTCCCTCTCTCCCAGTCCCTCTCTCTGTCTCTCTGTGCTGTGCCAGAGTGGATGTGGATTAGTGTAATCCATGGGAGCTGCTGGCCATAGCCACTCTAAGATAATATCACTCTCGGCCCCCTCAACCAGACATCCAATCACATTTCTCAACCACCTGTCTGCCCCCCCCCTCTCTCTCTCTCTCTTCATCTGCCCATCTCTACTGTCTCTCCTCTTTCTCTGCATCATGCAGTCTATTCCTCTACCCATCTGTCTCTGCATCACTCTCTTCCTTTATCTGTCCATCCATCATTGCGTCACTCATTCTCTCGTCCACTGTCTGTCTCCCTGTGCAACAGTTGGTTCTGGTATCCTGTCGGCCCATCTATGTAAGTGGACACAAATACAAACACACACACAAACAACACACACACATATAACCCCTTTCTCAGCACACACACACATGTGTGCCACTTACCTTTCACTCGAGATGAGGGTCTCCTCATATAGTGTGTGTGTGTGTGTGTGTGTGTGTGTGTGTGTGTGTGTGTGTGTGTGTGTCAGTAGGACAACATCCCTTATTATATAGTTCTTGGTCCTAATGCTACCTCTAGCACCTGCATAATGTCTCCATGTGTGTGTTTGTGTGTGTGTGAATATACTGTATGTCTGACCTTGCGCACGTAGCTGACGGCGTCCTCCTCGGTGTACACCTCAGCACTGACCCCGCCTCTGCGTCGGCGGGCCTTGACCACGGGGTTGGGTGGTGGGGGGGACACCTCATCGTCATGAGAGTCTGACTGCGAGTTGGATTTCTGGCGAGCCAGGATCTGCTTACACTCCTCCTGCTCACACACACACACACACACACACACACACACACACACACACATATACATTTAAGGCATGTTTTATAATGTATGTACTTAAACACTTACTGTGGTCTATTCTATGTTTTGAGGTGACATGTAATGCAATATATTTCAAAAATTCAACACAAATTTCAGAGACAGAAAGAGGAATTCAGACAGTAAAAGTCCACCTGTGTTTCACAAAGATATCCCACACCAAACATACGGGATCGATCAGAACGCTCAATATTTCACACAAAGCATGCTCATGGTAAAAAAAAAGCTCAGATGGGGTGTACTGTCTGCAATGATCTAGCATTATGGATGTATAAGTGTGTGTGTGTGTGTGTGTGTGTGTGTGTGTGTGTGTGTGTGTATGTGTGTGTTTCTGCTCTGAGGTGAAAGACTAATAGATGTGCACGTGCCTCTTGGCTGGTAAACACACACAAAGCCGTTGGTGGGCGCACCGATCTGGATCTTTCTGCTGACACCACACTGCTGAATAATTCACCCAAACCTCTATTAACCATACAACAGCAATGTGTGTGTGTTTGTTTGTTTGTTTGTGTGTATATTATGTGTATGTTGTGTGTTATTGTGCTTGTATGTGTATATGTGCATGTATACAGTATGTGCATATGTGTCTATGCATGTATGTGTGCGTGTGTGTGTCTAGGCATATATGTTTATTTCACTGAAGACAGGCAGGGAGAGAAAAAAGGGAGAGAAAGAGAGGGAGGAAGTTAGAAGAGAAATATCATTGCAGTCTGGTCAATGGCTCTCTCCTGGAGCCTGCACTGGTCAATGGCTCTCTCCTGGAGCCTGCATTGGTCAATGGCTCTCTCCTGGAGCCTGCATTGGTCAATGGCTCTCTCCTGGAGCCTGCATTGGTCAATGGCTCTCTCCTGGAGCCTGCATTGCTATTCCTCTAAGAGAACCTTTCCAACACAATGCTGCTGACGGCAGATTTTACAATCCAGCATAGTGCTGTGTAAGGATATCAGTCTCTCTCTCTCTCTACATCTCTCTCTCTCACTCACTCTCTCTCTCTCTCTCTCTCTCTCTCACACACACACATACACACACATATAAAACAGAGAGGGATGCTGCCTCTATCAAACTCCATATAATCATCACACAGGGGGTGTGGGAGGTGCACACTGTCAGACCACCTCTTCTAATCTATATTGCTTTGCATTTCTACAGATACACACACACACACACACACACACACACACACACACAGAAACAAACACAGACACACACACACACACACACACACAGAGATGCAGAATTGCGCATGCACAGAGACATACACATTACGCAGAGTCATCCGCCCAGGGACAGAAGCCAGCAAGAGAGAAAGATCTCTCTTTCTCGCTCTCTCAAACACACACACATACAGTACACACACACACACGGCAGGGGAGAAAAGGCAGCATTCTTCACATCAGTGTAACAGGAGAGGGGGAACACATGCTTATTATGTCAACACAAGGCAAAGAAGTGACCAGCTTACCAGCTTAATGGTGCACATACAGAGATGCACACACACACACACACACACACACACACACACACACACACAAAGATCATCACTGCCTGCAGCCTCCCACGCACACACACACACACACACACACACACACACACACACACACACACACACACACACACACAGTGTAGGCAGGCAGCCCGAGCTGAACTTGTTTGTTACACACACTCACACACACACACACTGCCAGACCGCGCAGCTGCTGTTTCCCTTTCTCCGAGAAAAACACCTCACCTTAATCTTTTCTAATGAGTCATCTTAGGAGCGAACGCTCGCACAGACTAACCAAAACACACACACAGACTAATTTCAATTGTACGAACCAAACAAAACAAAACGCTTTACACAGCCGCTTCCCAATCCACAATAACAAACCCAAACAACAACAACAACAACAACAACAACAACAACAACCTCTACCCACCCCACCACACCACCCAGAAAACCCCACACGCACCTCGGTCATGCTGGTGTCGTAGGCGCCGTAGGCCGTCCAGCTGGAGTCGGCGGGTGCGGCCACATGTGTGTTGGTGTGTGTGTGCGTGCAGTCATGGCGAGGGCCCGGTCCGGAGGCCTCAGCGTCCCCGAGAGGCCTGGGCCCCTCGCCACCGCCACTCATGCCCGGCCTGGGCACAGGGGCCGGCACCCCCCTCCTAACGCCAGCACCATCACGTTACCACCCACGCCCACCCCCCCCCACCGCACGCCCACACACACACACACACACACACACACACACACACAGACCTGTCTGTCTGTCCGTTAGGCCACGCGGTCCCCGGACGCCGACATGGACAGTGTGCAACAGACGCGAGAAAGAGTTTGTATGCGTGTATGTGTGCGCGCGCGCGCGTGTTTGTGTGCATGGAAGAGAGACGAGAGAGCGTGGGATGCAACCGAGCAGTGAGTGAGTGAGTGTGCGTCCGCTGGATGTGAAAAGCTTAGAGAACAAGCGAGTGAGCAACAGAGAGAGAGAGAGAGAGAGAGAGAGAGAGAGAGAGAGAGAGAGAGAGACAGAGACAGAGACAGAGAGAGAGAGAGAGAGAGAGAGAGAGAGAGACAGAGAGAGAGAAGAGCGGATTGCCAGTACTCAGGCGGATCAGAAAAAAAAATCACAATGATTACAGCAGGAACCAGGCTCTCCCTTCCTGCCCTGCGCCACTTTCTCTCCCCTTTCTGTCTCTCCCGCCCTTGCTTGCTCACTCTGCCTCATTCCCTCCCTCCCTCTCTCAATCTGCTTGCGCACACACTCTCACTATCGGTCTCTTTCGTTTCCTTCGTCACCATGACAACAGGGCATCTCACTCTTCTGCACTAGGGGTGCAGGAAGTAGAAACGAACATTAACCCAAAAATATGCTATGTGCAAAACAAACTCACCCCACACGGAAACACTCACACAGACACACACTTACATAACATTCATGAGTAATGCATAATGTCAGTGTACAACACAGGTACCACACAAGGGCTTGGACACCCCTCACAATAGCAATGTGATACACCTACCGCAAGTGATTCTCACACACACACACACACACATACAGTACACACACATACACACATACACACAGAGACACAGAGACACAGAGACACACACACACACACACACACACACACACACAGTTTAAATCACTTGTCCTTCTGTTTCCTTGTTTCTATTAGATTGCTTCATTGAGATATGACATCCTCTCTGACCTCCTGACCTACAGATGCACGCATGCTCCCAGAGGGCCACAGTGGAAAGTCTGAGCCACAGTCAATGTTCAAGACAAACCCCTCCCCTGGGACTACCAGGCAGCCATCACTTCATAAACACACACACACACGTGCGCGCACACACGCCCACGCACGCACACAAGCACTCTCTCACCCGCTCTCCCTCTCTCACACACACACACCCCCAAGTGAGACTGAGAGTGGAGGAGAGAGGGTGGAGAAGAGAGGATAGAGAGAGAGAGAGACACTTTGAGTTTTAAAACCCATTTATTGAACCATTGCATGGATCAAAACCACCTTAAAACACTACAGTACAGCCCCGCCCCCCCCCCCCAGTCCCCATGGCATCACCACATAAATGCCAAGGTCCAATCAATAATGGAGACCAAACCCTTGTCAGTACACCATTTCTATGAGAAATGAGCCACATTGTCTGAAACTTTAAAGAAAGCATATTCAACCCTAACCCTTGACTCCACCAAAGAGAGACAGAGAGAGAGGAGGAGAGGGGTGAGGGAGTTGACTGGGGGTGGGAAAAGTGTACCTGTGTCTGTCTCTTGCACACCCCTCCACAGAGTTACAGTAGGTGGGTGGGGTACAGTAGGTGACACTTTTATTCAGATTAGAATCGGAGTAATGGCTCAATCAAAATAACAAATAAACATAGAAACACCTTAACAGAAATAAAACTGCCTAAATCTGATTAGAATTTTAATCGGAATGAAAGTTCTTATTCCGATCATTTCGCCCGCTGTATCTACTCAAGTAAAAGCAAAGCAGCAACAACTATTCCGATAAAAGATTCTAGAGCACATGAGAGTACCTGACCGAAAATACCCATGTAACAGATGGCACACATTTTTTATTCGGAATAGCTTCATCAAAAAAACTGTCCATGTAAACCCAACTACTGTCACTCAACCAAATGACAGGCAATCAGTTAATGTCTCCTCAATGGATTATGGCCATGAACTATTCTATTCTATTCATGTTTATAACAAAATACCACATTCCGGTTTAAATCTGTCTTACTGTTGCTTTTTGTAAGCTTTATTTGTTGATTTATTAACCAATGAACCTCCCTAAGCAGCCAATCAGATGAGATTTTCCACACCTGGTCCCTCTGGCCAAACCTAAAGCTGCTGTTGCCTTACATTGTCATGGCAACCACAGGGGACGTAGAAGCATCCCTCCAGAGAGTCTCTTCACGACATCAGCCAACAGAACATTCCACTTCACACGGACGGATGTCATGGAAACCAGCCGCATCCAGCACAAGGCAAACACAATTGCTGATTAACAGGTCTCTCTCTGTGTGTGTGTGTGTATATGTATATAATATTTACTCTAGTTGGGGTGAAGAGGTATAACATATTTAATAGTGTGGGATTATACTGTGCAGGCCCAAGCGTAAGCCCAAGTAATTAAGAATGAGAGAATGCACCTCAGTATGTGTCTCTGTGCACATGTGATTGACAGTGAATGAGGATGTGTTGACACAACCATGTAGTTTAACTGAGGGCTCATCTCCAACTTCAGACAACACACAGAGTGAGACCTCAAAGACAGCTGTCAGACTACCCGCGTGCAGAACAATCACTGATGCACTCCGAGAGCCTGTCTAACAGACTACAATTGCACTGATGGCAATGCTGTTATTAGTCACAATGTCACGGCGTCGCTGTCACTCTGATACAGAGCTCAACGGTAATCAGTGGTGAAGGACAGCCTGAGAGCATGAGCAGATGCTGTGGTGAAACTTTATGGCTGCCAGTTAGCAAGGAAATCTGCCATTAGCTTCCACCCAGTCATGCTTTATGTAGTGCAATAAAATGTATCTTAAATCATCTTATTCTACTAAGGGAGTGTTTTCATATCACATATCTTGTTTAGAAGAGTCCTGTTTTCTGTGACCCTCACCGTGCAGATAATATTTGATTAGAGTGACTAAAACTGGAAGCCTAAAGAGGCCATCCAGACCTCAACAACACACACAATACATTTCAAACACAATACTAGCCTACATGGACACTTGGCATACTGGCAGTCACACCTTGCACTACTCTTTTAAATAGTTCCATTCACCCTATGTATTATATCTTCTTTTTGTTTATAGTTTATTCTTATGTGAGTGTGTCTTTATTAATAGTTATTAATAGTTGGTAATCACTTAGGACACCCTTGCACAGGTGGAGATGAGCCATGATATCATTTCACTGTGTGTTTTAAATCTGATCTCTATGTCTGTGACAAATAAAACATATAGAATCTTTCATTTCTCTCTGCAAAAATGAGAGATCACGAGAGAGACGCAACATCATATAGTATTTATATTCATCTGCAGCCGGTTGCACCAGTGAAGTGTAAGTTTGATCGTAAGTTTAGGTGTAAGGTGTAAGACCACTAACACATTACAGATATCACACACGTGCCATGTGTATGTGTGTGTGTGTGTGTGTGTGCAGATGTCCTATGTCATGTATGTGTGGACACACGCCTCAGGACACAACAGCTGACAGGTTCAAAAGACAATAAATCACAAGGCTTCACTCACAGCAAACACACACACACTCACACACACACACACATGGGCAAAAGACCACACACCACTGTGAGTTTGAAACTTGAGGCCAAAACACATCACCTTCAAGAAGAACACAGTCTAGTCACAGCAACATATATTATACTTCCCCAACCCACACCCCACAGTCATGTCAACCAGCCATGATTAAAATGGTGCATAAAACACCTTTCCCACACCATTTGGGATCGGTTTCTCCTAACGTCAGACCTAATCACCACAACTCCAGTGAAAGGTCATTGATTATTGGCTACTGATTGCTTGTTTCTACTCCTCAAAAACACATTGATTAGCTTGAATTGGCTGGAACTGTACATCTGCCTCAGTCTGAACCACTTTGGCTTCAGTGGCCCATTCACAGACCCAGGTTGATGTATGAACTGCAGAGTGTTTTTGAGCAGATACACATACTAGAAAATAGGAACAATATTTATGTTATTTATAAATGCATAATGCAAAATAATATAATATGAAAATAAATTCCATAGAAGGAGGGTTATCCGATTCTGGATTTGTTCTGAACTACCCTGGAAATCCAGAGTTCTCACGTTACTTTTACCCCAACATTCCGGGGAACCAGCTAAACTGATGAAGACAGCGCTGCAACGTTGGAGGACGGTACACATTGGTTGTAGTGTTATCCGATTGCGTCGAAGTCCGAAATCATTCAGAGTAAACATGGTCTAGTGTTATCCAATTGCGTGCAGTGAGATTTTTAAATGCATGCTTGTTGCTGCCCCTCGAGTTGGGCCATTACATTGTTCTTGGCCAGACCCTTAATCTTTCTAGATTATCAGGGTCTGTTTTGTCCAGGCTAGTTCTGAACTTGGCTTCACTCAAAAATGCACTTGGGTTTTGTTGATTGAGTTTACTCTCAGCACTGCGCTATAGGTTTGCCCCACCTCTGTCTCCTGGTTGACATTTCAGGCCTTGCGCCTGTCTCTAATTGCCTGAAGGAACTGAGATTTTAACACTTGCAGGTCAGTCTTCTGATTCCTCCCTTCCAAGGAGATACATCAGCAACAGATTGTCATTATGTAGGTAAGTATGAATGAACCTATATAGACTACATAAACAACTGCTACACTGTAGCTATTTTTTATCAAAACAACAGATTAAAAAAAATCAGCCAACGGAGCTAACACAAGCACAACTAATTAATTTGACTTTCATATACTACTATTAATTTCTAAGGTTACCAGCTAGTTAGCTCATTTTATATACGAGTGGGCGGGATGGGCTGAAATGGCCATTAAACATATTTGCTTAGAAAAGGGTTCCCCAAGTACTCAATGCACCCCCCTCTCCTGTCTCCCTTTTTCTCTCCTGTCTCTCCTCCCTCTCTCCTGTCTCTCCTCCCTGTCCTGTCTCTCCTCCCTCTCTCCTGTCTCTCCTCCCTGTCCTGTCTCTCCTCCCTCTCTCCTGTCTCTCCTCCCTGTCCTGTCTCTCCTCCCTCTCTCCTGTCTCTCCTCCCTCTCCTGTCTCTCCTGTCTCTCCTCCCTTTCCTGTCTCTCCTCCCTCTCTCCTGTCTCTCCTCCCTGTCCTGTCTCTCCTCCCTCTCTCCTGTCTCTCCTCCCTCTCCTGTCTCTCCTGTCTCTCCTCCCTTTCCTGTCTCTCCTCCCTCTCTCCTGTCTCTCCTCCCTGTCCTGTCTCTCCTCCCTGTCCTGTCTCTCCTCCCTCTCTCCTGTCTCTCCTCCCTCTCTCCTGTCTCTCCTCCCTCTCTCCTGTCTCTCCTCCCTCTCTCCTGTCTCTCCTCCCTCTCCTGTCTCTCCTCCCTCTCCTGTATCTCCTCCCCAGTGGCGGAACAAGTCAGAGCCGGGCCGGGGGCAGGGTACATGTCCGGGCCCTTTATTAAATCATCATAACATAATTTTACAACATAGGCTACACATGCCCGCAACAGCGGGTCTTACAAGCGTCAGCGCCACGGAGAGCAACAATTCTAATTTCTAATTTAACTTCCCCTCGGTTTCTCTATAAATCTTACAAAATGTAGCCTACTATTACTGAGCAAATATCCCTTACTTTCAAAGCCCAATATTGACAGATAATCTGATTTCCCACATGATGAGTTTAAGCAAGGCCCGTCCCACCTCAAGCTCCGTCCCTGCTCCTCCCTCCTGTCTCTCCTCCTGCTCCTGTCTCCCCTTCTCTCTCCTCCCTCTCCTGTGTTCTCTCTGTCCTTCTTGCCCTGCAGACTTGCCACTGTGAATGACTGAACTCCATGCATGACAGGATGCAAAGACAAAATGGCACAAGACCACCATGGTGCAGTGTGTGTGTGTGTGTGTGTGTGTGTGTGTGTGTGTGTGTGTGTGTGTGTGTGTGTGTGTGTGTGTGTGTGTGTGCGTATGCGTGTTGTGCCTTGTGTAACTCTCGGGTCAGTGGGTTAATACACACACACACACACACATACATGCACAGAGACACACCCTTCTTTACTATGTCACATGCTATGGGTGAGTGGAGTTGCTCAGGTAAAAGCATCACCCCAGGAAAGACACACACACACACACACACACACACACACACACACACACACACACACACACACACACACACACACACACACACACACACACACCCCATGACAATCCTTTAGACAAATGTCTTTAGGTTGAGGTGTACACCAACAAACCATGAAACATGAGCATGACACTTTCAAGTACTACAAATGAACAATAATGTTAAACCCTCCTCACACACACACACACACACACACACACACACACACACACGTAGAGGAAGGGGAAATGAGGGGCCACTTAACTAAAAGCTCTCTCTCTCTCTCTCTCACTCTCTGTGTGTGCTGGAGGTCTCAGTGAATGAGTTGCAGGGTTAATCTAGCTTTTAAGTGCATTCCACTGAGCTAGCTCACAAACATCACACACACACACATCTAACAAATGGAGTCCTCAGGGCATTGTATACACAATGCAATGTGTGTGTGTGTGTGTGTGTGTGTGTGTGTGTAACTGAATCAGCAGCTAAAAGACACAAAGGGATGGACCTGACACCAGGACGTGTCTGGGAAACACTGAGTAAAAGTGTGTGTGTGTGTGTGTGTGTAGGGGAGGGGGGAGGGGTCTCTGTGTGTTGGATGCCCTTTAAACTTGCATTTGAGTGACAAGAAGACATTAACAATATTGAGACTATGGTCATTCAGCTGTATTACCTAGACAGACACACACACACACACACACACACACACACACACATTTATGTCAATGGCAGTTGAATGAGAATACGCTTCTCATTACAGAATAGAACATAATACGCTTCAGTTCGGCTTTGATTCAGCAGCTCTGGAACGATTAAGTCGTGTTCAATTCGTAAGCACTTCAAATGTTTTTTCAATAAAGAATTGCTTCGTCTTTCCAGTATATTCCAGAACACTGTCCCAATTGTAATATAAACACCAATATAAGCTATTCAAAATATACTAAAGCTTGTTACTGATTGCTGATTAGAATGAATGTTCAGCAGGCCCTTTGATTTTATGTCTACAATAGGTCCTTCCTATTCACTACTCTCAGCTATTAGCAATGCATTGATTTGCCATTAAAGGAAAATATGCAACTGTAAAGACAATAGATCTTTGGTTTTACCGTGTGACTGTCAGAGAGGGAGAGGGAGAGGGAGAGGGAGAGAGAGAGAGAGAGAGAGAGAGAGAGAGAGAGAGAGAGAGAGAGAGAGAGGGAGAGGGAGAGAAAACCTCATATCCCTGGGCAACCTTTCTGAGGACTCACACGCATCTACATGATCTATGCAGGTTTAAGGACATCAAACACACACACTCACAGACAAACAGACAGACAGACAGACACACACACACACACACACACACACACAGACACACACACACACACACACACACACACTAAGTGTCGTATATAGCTGGTGTCACTTGTAAGGCCCAAAATATACCATGCTTCAAAGGGCCCTTCACCTTTTATCACTCAGGAGGAGTCTATTTTACCCATGCATACATGCACTGGCTGTTTGTCCTAATTATATATTATCTCAATGTTATTAACTTTTTACCATTTTTGTGTCAATGTAATACCCCATTCCTTATAGTAAATAAATCATTATTTCATTATATTGTGTTTTATTTTATTTAAGAGAAAAAGAGAGGTGGGCGATTGGGAGGCCTGTACCATATAAAACTATATATATATATAACAGCAAAACGGTTTCCATTTTATTCCTCACTTTACCAGTAATGTTCATCATATCTCTAAAAGAAAAGTGTGTGTGTGTGCGTGTCGAACTGAGGCCTTTTCTAGAATGTGATCACAGACTGTGTGAGGAGAAGAAGGAAGACAGGTTAAAAAGGTGTACCTGTAAAGTAACAGTAGGATGTCCACCTGCAGATCTCTCTGGATCTTGGCCAAGCTTACATAACACACACACACACACACACACACACACACACACACACACACACACACACACACACACACAACAAATCTCATCCCCTCCTCTTTCACTCTCAAGCCTGGTTACCCAACACCGTAGGGACAGACCTCAGAGATGGAGGTGAATATTAAGGACAGCTGAGTCTGAGTGTGTGTGTGTGTGTGTGTGTGTGTGTGTGTGTGTGTGTGTGTGTGTGTGTGTGTGTGTGTGTGTGTGTGTGTGCA